>NC_066549.1:15577646-15702646 GCF_024679095.1 Eriocheir sinensis | reverse complement strand
AGCCGCCATGATGCGCGGCACAAGCCGCCATGATGCGCAGCACAAGACGCCATGATGCGCGGCACAAGCCGCCATGATGCGCGGCACAAGCTGCCATGATGCGCAGCACAAGCCGCCATGATGCGCAGCACAAGTCGCCATGATGCGCGGCACAAGCCGCCATGATGCGCGGCACAAGCCGCCATGATGCGCGGCACAAGCTGCCATGATGCGCAGCACAAGTCGCCATGATGCGCGGCACAAGCCGCCATGATGCGCGGCACAAGCTGCCATGATGCGCAGCACAAGTCGCCATGATGCGCGGCACAAGCCGCCATGATGCGCGGCACAAGTCGCTATGATGCGTGGCACAAGCTGCCATGATGCGCAGCACAAGCCGCCATGATGCGCGGCACAAGTCGCCATGATGCGCAGCACAAGCCGCCATGATGCGCGGCACAAGTCGCTATGATGCGTGGCACAAGCTGCCATGATGCGCAGCACAAGCCGCCATGATGCGCGGCACAAGTCGCCATGATGCGCAGCACAAGCCGCCATGATGCGCGGCACAAGCTGCCATGATGCGCAGCACAAGCCGCCATGATGCGTGGCACAAGTCGCCATGATGCGCGGCACAAGCCGCCATGATGCGCGGCACAAGCCGCCATGATGCTCGGCACAAGCTGCGAGAGCCCTTACTTTAGCAGACGACGCCATGTTGATACAGGGCAAGTGCTTTGTTTACGTTGTGGATGTGGAAACGGGCAACTAACCTTGGCCATGTGTGACGCACACCCGGAAAATTTGGATTTGCTGGTTGTCCAAGTGTGATACTGCCTTAAGGCAGCGAGGCCGCTGACCAGGTGAGCGCCAGCGATGACGTCATCGGACTCCCAGCGAATCACAAGCGTGTTTTCAGAGCTCAGCCAATTGTAGGTTTTTTTTTTTAATGTGAGTGATTATTTTGAGTAATTATCAAACCCAAAAGTCAGACCCACGTGTGCACCAAATAATTTTTTTCATATTGGTTACTTTATTCAATTAGCGCGAATTCAGTTAGCGCGACCGCGTTCATCCACCTAATTCTCACGCTAAATGGGGCTCTACTGTATGTATGTATGTATATATATATATATATATATATATATATATATATATATATATATATATATATATATATATATATATATATATATATCAGGCGGATCCAGAAAATCAATTTAAATATGGTAAAATTTCATACGTTAGCGACAGCCTCAAAACAGTGAAGGCCAATGGATAGTGATGGGGTTCTTTGCTTACATTCCGTAGCTCCCAAGCAATCAACATATGTAAATGATTTTTTATATATATATATATATATATATATATATATATATATATATATATATATATATATATATATATATATATATATATATATATATATATATATATATGAAGTGCAATCAATATTTCAGCTGGCAAGCAATAACAAGAAACAATTCAAATTGTACATCCAACCAGTGAAAAGGCAGCTCTGAACAGGTAGAAATCATCACCATACGAGCATTCGAAGAAAACTAAACGTTTATTTCGATATGTAAGCAGCAAGGGTGACCATAATACAGGTCATGTATAAATTACAAACCTAACCTTTACAAAAAAAGAGTTAATATGTAAAATTAGACACAGCTGAAGATAAAAAGGAATTCTTATAGGGGTTCTTTTACATGGGATTGAGGTAACACATTTGCAAAGATTGGCTGATCTAAAGAAATATATTTACAAATTCCCAAGTATTCAACAAGTGCCTCACTAAGCAAAGAGTAGTCGGCATTTTTTTTTGCCTAATTTGCTTATCACTTTCTCGACTGAAATAGGGATATCATAGTGGACACAGAGGAGGGCAAGTCCGTTCAGGCGCTCTTGGCCGACGGTACTCCTCAAATAGGTTGTCAGCCTTTTCAATGCTGAGAAAGACCTCTTGGCTTCCGCGTGGGAGACTGGAAGCGTCAACAGAGTTTTCAAGAGAATGGTGAGATTGGGGAACATGCTGGTGCTGGCGTGTGCCTGGGCTTCTTTGATAGTTTGGAAGACTGGAACAGATAATGCCCAGCGCTCCGCTTCCGCCTTCACGAGTGTCAGGGATTCGATGTTGAGCTCGTAGAGCTTCGCCGCTTGAAGCACAGCCGCAACATCCGTTTCGGGGCCTTTGAGGAGTTGCTTGAGCTGAAGTGCGACAGGCACTGTGTCGTCGCCGAACCGACTCTTCAACTCAGCCAAGACATGGTCCACGAATGGAATGTACACCTCCCGGCGGTAGTACTCCTCAGCATTCTCGCACGGAACATTTGATCGCTGGGTCTGTCGTCCACAGAGTCGTGGCACAGGGATGGTGTCATGCGATGACCCAACCTCGACCAAAAGCTCTTCCGCTTTCATGTACACGTCGTGGAAATGATTCAACGCATCTGCCCTGAACTTGGCAAAAATGGTCTTGATGCCACGAATCGTGGCATATAGGCTGACACCAGGTCGCCATCTTTTCTCTGAAGAGTTCGGCTCGGCTCGAGAGTATGCGCTAATATACACTCCACTACAACCAGTCCATTGAGAAAGCGGGGAACACGTATGGCGATGAGAAGGAGCCCAGTGGTGGCGTCAAATTCTACCTCGAGAAAAACAGCGATGACAGACAGAAATTCAACGAAAACCAGCACTGCGTAATGCCTCTTCAGGGCCCTCACATGGGGGGGGGGGGGACATATGCCCGGGGGCGGCCCTTTTTGGGGGGCGGCAATTCTAGCCTGGACCTGCCGCCCGCAAGGCTGACAAAATAATAATAATAATAAAAAAAGGTCAAAGAAGGCCTGAGTAGTTTACCATAATCGACAATCTTTGCATTAAAATCAACAAAATATGAAATATTTTCCCTTATCCTTCCTGCAATAGGGATATTAAATACAAATTTTAATTTAAATTAATTTAATTTAATTTAATTATACGGCACACACAGCAAAAGCATCTTTTATTATGCATACCGGTATCCTATAATCACGTTGCCCAAATTAGGGTCATAGGCAGTAAAGATACCTGGTGGAGGTGGGAAGTGGTGATTGGGGGAGGGGGGGGGGGGAAGTCACTGAGAACTTTGCCCTGGGGTGGCACTTAGGCATGTAAGAGCTCTGTGCCTCTTAATCCACCTGGTGGGCCACAGGGGAACAAGCTTTTCGCACTTGGCCGAGGTAAGCTTGACAACCTCTGTGAAGCGGAGAGAGTGCATATTTGAAGAACGAACGAAGTTGTACACCTCAGTCAGTGTTTGAAGAGTGATCTTCACTTCCTTGATGTCACACGCCTTTGTCAGTACTAGATTCTGCTGGTGGTTAAAGCAGTGGATTGGCTTGGCCAGGGTGTACTTCTTCATGAGTACTGCGGCACACCCTTTGAATTTTCCCATCATGGCACTTGCTCCATCGAAACCAAGTCCCCTGCACTTGGCCATGTCCAATCCGAGGTCTTCAACGGTGCGCAAAAGGAGACAGGCTAAACCTTTACCGGTGAGGTCTTGGGCGTGCACAAAGGCAAGGAAGTCTTCCCTTAATTATTTCCTCTTCGAAGTGCCGAATGATGATAGTGGCCTGCACTAAAATTCACTTTCTGCTTGCATGTGAGGAATGAGGTCACATAGATATTTTCCTAGGCCTTTAAATCTTGCTCTATAATATTCAGTATACAATTCCGTAACTCAAATACTGAAAATAAATAAAGAAAATCCTGAGATCTCCAGAAATGCAACAGAAAGGTACCAGTTTTCGTTTTGACCCTCTCAGAAAGTGGACATTTTAGCAGATGGGGGGGGGTGGGGAGTCGTCCGACATCCCCGGCCCCTCCCCCCCTGGGTACAGCGTACTACGGCCCTGTACGAGTATATAGATTGTTAGAGGAGTGCGGGGCCCATAAGAGCGCGGGGCCCTGGGCACGTGCCCGTTGTGCCCTGGCCCTGCAGGAGAGTGAAAAATTACATCAGACACCGAAAAAAATTAAATCTTACCTGAGCATCCCGTCCACCTCCGCATAGTAAAGCCCAAGGAACTATAGAGGAGGAGTTTTTTAAAGTTTGGAGGACAGCGTCCAGAGCTATCTAGCGGCGGCCGGCTTCGCTCCCCAGCTCTCTAGCTTTTTAGGGGTATCTTAAATATATTTTATGTTTTCTCAATTCATGGGTATTTCAAATATTTTAGTTATCCTAATATTTTTTGGGGGGGCCCGGGCCATCTGGCTCCCCACCCCCGTATCCGCGCCTGCATATGCCTACAGCCGACGACACATTCCGTATTATAGTTGCAGCACATTATAGGTGAGTCAGTTCTGTATCCACTATCCGTATACACTCGAGATTTTGGGGGGTGCCCAGGCCCCCCCCCCCCTTGTATCTTCCCCTGATAAATATATAAATATAAATAAATATATATATATATATATATATATATATATATATATATATATATATATAGGCAACTCGATTTACGCGAGTTTGGTTTATGCATTTTTTAAATAACGCGGGGTCCAAAATCCAAATAAATTTCAGTTCTTCCCGCGCGTCACTTGAACAACAATACAGTACCCATGCTGCCATGCTACTCAACAATAGGGGTGGGCAGGTACCGGTACCAGTACCGGTACTAACGGTACCAGCTATACGGTACAGTACCAGTACCAGACTGCTCGGTACCGGTACCAATACGAGCCAGTCGCTCATGGTGTCCCTCATTTCTTCCTCACACGAGTGAGGCTGAGACTGAGTGCCTGAGTGGATATCTCGGTGATATGGATATTCTCTCTCTCTCTCTCTCTCTCTCTCTCTCTCTCTCTCTCTCTCTCTGAATGAAGTGAATATTTATTTTTCGTTAGAAACCTAGCTCTTGTTTGATTTACATTATTTTTTATTTACGTGACCTCTTCAAGGACACAATACTCGCGTAAATTGAGAGTTACCTGTATATATATATATATATATATATATATATATATATATATATATATATATATATATATATATATATATATATATATATATATATATATATATATATATATATATATATATATATATATATATATATATATATATATATATATATATATATATATATATATATGTAGAAAACCCCTTAGCGAGATCAATTAGTGTGAACCGCAATTAGCGCGAGCCACCATCTACCAAGAAAAAAATTAATTAGTGCGAAAGCCTCAGTTAGCGCGAGCAGCCACCAAGACTGAATTTTGAAAATTGTGCCAAGCCACCATGATGCGCGGCACAAGCCGCCATGATGCGTAGCACAAGCCGCCATGATGCACAGCACAAGCAGCCTTGATGCGCGGCACAAGCCGCCATGATGTGCAGCATAAGCCGCCATGATGCGCGGCACAAGCCGCCATGATGCGCAGCACAAGCCGCCATGATGAACGGCACAAGCCGCGAGAGCCCTTACTTTAGCAGACGACGCCATGTTGATACAGGGCAAGTGCTTTGTTTACATTGTGGATGTGGATTCTGGCAACTGACCTTGGCTGTGTGTGACGCACACCCGGAAAATTTGGATTTGCTGGTTGCCCAAGTGTGATACTGCCTTAAGGCAGCGAGGCCGCTGACCGGGTGAGCGCCGGCGATGACATCATCGGACTCCCAGCGAATCACAAGCGTGTTTTCAGAGCTCAGCCAATCGTAGGTGTTTTTTTTAATGTGAGTGATTATTTTGAGTAATTATCAAACCCAAAAGTCAGACCCACGTGTGCGCCAAATAATTTTTTTCATATTGGTTACTTTATTCAATTAGCGCGAATTCAATTAGCGCGAATTCATTAGCGCGACCGCGTTCATCCACCTAATTCTCGCGCTAAATGGGGCTCTAATGTATGTATGTATATATATATATATATATATATATATATATATATATATATATATATATATATAGATATATATATATATATATATATATTTATAAAAGAGCTGGGCACTTCCGATTATCAGTCCGATCGTCCGATCTTCCAATCTGATCGGAGCAGCAATTGGCGATTGGGATGCAAAGATTGGATCATCTTTGTAAAAAGTAATCGGACTGTGGAGATCAGAACTTCACAAACTAACTTCCGATCACCAATCACAGAAAAAAAATGTGGTCAACGTTGTCATAGCAACAACTGACTGCGGACATTTTGAAAACCTCATAACTCACTTCTTAAAATTATTCTTATACACGTTGCTAAATAGTTACTTCAATAAGCATCATTATTTATAATATTAAGTGATAATTATTGATCGTTGATTTATTTCAGAGGGGTTGTAAATGGTCGGCCTGAAAAATATCTTTATTTTTTATTTTTGGCTCATAAAATTCTGTGAATTTTCTTCTTTCTTTTGATATTTGAATGAATATGATGAAAAAATAATACAGTGGTATGCAACATGTAATGCAATGCAACGTCCTGCAATGACGTTCCGTGCGGCGCCACTGTTTTGCAATTCAGGTTTTCACCCATTTTTAATTGTAGGATTTTTTTTCCGTGGTCTGTCATGATACTCTTAGGTTCTCTCACACCACTAGTCAAGAAAATGAAAAATTTTAGCAGTCACTAACATTTCGTATTTATCCGTGAAAAATCAATTATATCATTTCTTATCATGAATCCAAGAAAACACTATGTATCCACCTCAGATATCTTTTGAATTATATTTTATTGATTTTTCACAGTAGAACACTGGTTTTCACTTTGAAATATGGCAAAATATGGTCAAATTCGAGTACAAGTATTTATGACCCCGTAAAAAAGACTTAACATTGGGTAAATAAAGCAGCCTGTGTACACATCCAACGGAAATAAGTTAAGGACACAATGCCTGCTTTTTTCTTCATATCTTGATGTATATATCCTGTGGATTTCAAGTCCCTAGGTGGAATAGGTAAAATACACAAAATATTTCAACTTCATCGCTTGATATCTCAAAACCATGATTTTGCACTTTAAAAAATATCTCCTCCTTTGCACTTCTTGCTATAGACATATTTCTTACTGCAGCTTATGAAAGTATGTGTAAGGAATAAAATCCGCTAATGAAACTAATGTTTGAAGTTGATTTTTATTATGAAAAATGTCATTATTTTATTATTTCATCGAACTCTAAAATATATATTTTTATTATTGTATAAAACCAAATGATAGCAAGCGTTAATCTCCCATCCTTCCTGATTAAAATGCCTATTGAATGAAAAAAATCGGCCCATGAATAGGGGAGGAGTTACATTTACAATATAAGGAATATAACATAGGATTCGAGATTTTACAACCCCTCCTCCTGGTAAGGTATCATGATGTGAATATGACTACTATATGTTACTATAGTGACAATCTATCAACTAATTTGAGCCCTGGGGCTTGGTCCTTGT
Source organism: Eriocheir sinensis (assembly GCF_024679095.1). Taxonomy (NCBI): domain Eukaryota; kingdom Metazoa; phylum Arthropoda; class Malacostraca; order Decapoda; family Varunidae; genus Eriocheir; species Eriocheir sinensis. The sequence continues at coordinate 15,695,234 of NC_066549.1, read as the reverse complement.
TTGTTACGTCTAGGGATGACCTGCGCATGGCAATCTGTCACTGTTAGTCTGTACGTAATCTATTTATGGAATATATAGATATATTCATAATACGACAGCATGGTGCTATGAATGGCTTGGGATTTAAGGGAAAGACAACGACTCTGTAAACTTTCCATTTCACTCGTCACCTGGCTCATGCAACGCTTCCAAGTGAAATGGAAGGTTTACAGAGTCGATGTCTTTCCCTAAAATTATTACCTAAATACATTGTGACGGGTGATGGGTGATGGGAGACAGTGACGTGTGAGGAGGAGGAGGAGGAGATAAGACAAGGAAAGTAGCCAGAGAGGAGGAGGAGGAATGACTTAGTATACATTACTTTTTCTTTTTAGGAATCATGGATAAGTTTGTGATCCGAACCCGATCTCTGAAGGGAGAGGTTAGGTAAATTGAATTAAATTCATAAATTGATTACGTGAATTGACAATTGGGCAAATCTTTAGAATTCCAGTTCCACGGGAGGGTCGCAGAGACACGCGAGTCCTCGTCGACAGACAGACTTGGTCGGGTAGACTGCGGTCGCCGATAGAGTCGGTCTGTCGGCACCCTACTATGGGCCGCCATTGGCAAAGGCCCGTGCTCCCCCCTATGGGGAGGGAGCAATCTTTGGAGGAGGAGGAGGAGGGAGGGTCGCCTGCCACAGTTGCCAGTTATGCACTTTCTGCTGCAGTGTTACCACCCTCTAATGGTGGCAGCGTCAGTTTCTTTCCGGGAAACTACAAGACCACCCGTTGGGCTCTGCCACGGGAATCCTTTGTTAAGTTAAGAACATAAGAAAATAAGGTGGCCTATACAAGGCAGCTCCTGTGAGCCCAATGTGGCACTGCAACCCAAACACCACACCACACCATCCCGTATCCTGCCCCATATCCCCCCGCAACAAGAAGAGGAGGAGGAAGGTCTCGCGAGACAGAGCAACATGCCGCCTAGACCAGGGTTAACCCTGACCTAGACCACAGCACCAAACTAATGCCCCATACCCCTCCCATCCAAGAACGTATCTAACCTCTTCTTGAATGTATGTACAGGTAGCTCTCGATTTACGCGAGTATTGTGTCCTTGAAGAGGTTGCGTAAATCAAAAACAATGTAAATCCAACAAGAGGTAGGTTTCTATCGAAAAGTAAATATTCACTTCATTCAGTGTGGAAAGAGAGAGAGAGAGAGAGAGAGAGAGAGAGAGAGAGAGAGAGAGAGAGAGAGAGAGAGAGAGAGAGAGAGAGAGAGAGAGAGAGAGAGAGAGAGAGAGAGAGAGAGAGAGAGAGAGAATATCCATATCACCAAGATATCCACTCAGGCACTCAGTCTCAGCCTCACTCATGTGAGGAAGAAATGAGGGACACCATGAGCGACTGGCTAGTATTGGTACCGGTACCGTACCGTATAGCTGGTACCGGTAGTACCGGTACTGGTACCGGTACCTGCCCACCCCTACATTGTTGAGTAGTGTGGCAGCGTGGGTACTGTATTATTGTTCAAGTGGCGCACGGGAAGAACTGAGCTCAGCTGTGTGGCCGCGGCGCCATGTGAGTCCAGTTGCGTGTAAATTAAACATTTATTTATATTTTGGACCCCGCGTTATTTCAAAAACGCGTAAACCAAACTCGCGTAAATCGAGAGCTACCTGTATCGTGTTGGCGCTCACCACATGACTGCTGTCTATTCCACTCATCCACCACTCTGTTGGTAAACCAATTCTTGCCTATGTCTTTGTTGAACCTGATCTTATCCAACTTAAACCCATTGGTACGTGTCCTTTCCGGCTCACTCATAATCAAAACCATATTGCTTATGTTCTTGTAACTCCCTTATTTATGGACCAATTTATTTTATTCAAAAAGCTATTTGATCAGGAAGGATAGGAGATTAATGATCACTATTGTTTGTTTTATACAATAATAAAAAAAATTCCTAAATATCGATGATAAAATACTAAAAAAATAGACAAATATTTTTCAAAAATCTAAATCAACTTCAAACAATAGTTATAATAGCAAACATAATTCCTTTTTCATACTTTCATAGACTGAATAGAAAGGGTAGACTTAAATAAATGCCTACAATAAGAAGTTAAGATACCTTTTTTTCTTTACCATGTCCTGTATACCAAGAGGAAAAATAAAAATATTTATAAGCAATAAGTTGTTACTTATTTGAAATTATTACTTGAAGAACACCTAAAATAGGTGTTTCTTGTAATTATTATTTTATAAAAAAAAATTCATTATAATAAATTTTTAATGATCGGATGATCGGAATTAAGTGATCGGAATAGCAAAACTTAAAAAATTATCGGATGATCGGAATCGGATCAATTGCCCAAAGTAATCGGATGATTGGGGATGGGAACAGCAAAAAAGTGATCAGTGCCCTATATAATATATATATATATATATATATATATATATATATATATATATATATATATATATATATATATATATATATATATATATATATATATATATATATATATATATATATATATATATATATATATATGTATGTATATATATAGTCATAGTCGTCCCTCAAATAGTACGGGGGTTAGAGACCCAGGACACCCGTACTATTTGAAAATCCATATAAAATTAGTGCCCTCCCTAGAAACACTCACGGGCTGCGTTTGAGAGAGGGAATCGGGACTCTCGAAACGTCCCGAGTGCTCTCAAACGCATGACGCGGCAGCACGAGTTGCCAACTCGGCACGTCTGCTGGCTCCCGGCTTTGAGAGGTGGAGCGCCTTCGTGCTGTGATGACGTCACCAGCATATATGGCAGCCAAACAAACACATGTAAGTGTTGCCATTGCATTTCACCTCTCTGTGCCACCATAACCACGGCAGCTTCCTTTTCATCTTCTGTTGTAAGAGTTCGTCAGCCAGGACAGCTAGTAATGCATGTTAATCGTCTCCAGGAAGATCAGCGTACGCCATTTTGCTGCGAGTGAGACGCTATTACAATAACAACGACGAGGTTTAGTAAAAGGACGGCCTTTATCTCCACTCTTGCAGCACTCTTGGAGCACTGGCAGTTACTGCGGCAAGAATTTCTTTTACACTATGATAGATACAGCGAACACTGCTCTCATTCACATGGTATGCTCTCCCTACCGCAACGTAACTCATCCCAAAACGTAACTTCTCCTAAATCTGAATTCTTCTGCAAGGTGAACAGCTTTCTCGAATGCTTTGTGGTGCTTTCAGCGGGTGTTTTGGTAGAACAGTGTTGCCACTCACGCCATGGCTACTTGGTGCGACGAGCGGGAAATTTAAAAATCCTAAAAAAAATCTTCCATGACAATCCGTAACCAAAACCGTACTATTGGAAACCGTACTATTTGAGGGACGACTATATATATATATATATATATATATATATATATATATATATATATATATATATATATATATATATATATATATATATATATATATATATATATATATATATATATATATATATATATATATATATATATATATATATATATATATATATATATATATATATATATATATATATATATATATATATATATATATATATATATATATATACACAGTAGAGCCCCATTTAGCGTGAGAATTAGGTGGATGAGCAGTCGCTAACTGAATTCGCTAATTGAATTGAATAAAGTAACCAATATGAAAAAAATTATTTGGTGCACACGTGGGTCTGACTTTTGGGTTTGATAATTACTCAAAATAATCACACACATTAAAAAAAAAAAATACGATTGGCTGAGCTCCGAAAACATGCTTGTGATTCGCTGGGAGTCCGATGACGTCATCGCCGGCGCTCATCCGGCCAGCGGCCTCGCTGCCTTAACCCATAAGCGTCGGGCTAAAGGATTATTGTCGTCCTCCCAGCGCGTGGGCGGTGTTGATAGATTTTGGAAAATAGGTGTCTTTCATCAATGTCCCGTGTGGCAATTTCAAACGAAAACATAATAATATATACTACTGTTTTTTCATCGCCAATCCTTCCTCTCCACGGTGAAATAAATCTGAAGTGTCTAGGTTGCAGCACGGATGTTGGAAAGAGGTGCTAGTTTTGGCCAAGCCGAGCGCGTCGGGTGGCGGGAACTCCCGTCACCCGACGCTTTCCACCCGAGCAGGAATTCCCATCATCCGACGCACACGGGTTAAGGCAGTATCACACTGGCCGTTTTCTTCTAACCGTTGTGGCTACTGGCAATGCCTGTGCACCCATCCGGGAGCGAGTTGTCGGTTCACCGTAACCTGGTGGTGTCACACTGGGCCATTTTCTTCCCACCGCATTGGCAGCAGCTTGGACAACCGGCAAATCCAAATTTTCCGGGTGTGCGTCACACACAGCCAAGGTCAGTTGCCCGTATCCACATCCACAACGTAAACAAAGCACTTGCCCTGTATCAACATGGCGTCATCTGCTAAAGTAAGGGCTCTCGAGGCTTGTGCCGCGTATCATGGTGGCTTGGTGCAGTTTTCAAACTTCAGTCGTGGTGGCTGCTCGCGCTAACTGAGGCTTTCGCGCTAATTAATTTTTTTCTTGGTAGATGGTGGCTCACGCTAATTGTGGTTCGCGCTAATTGATCTCGCACTAAGTGGGGCTCTACTGTATATATATATATATATATATATATATATATATATATATATATTAGCACTAACTTATATGATTGTAAGGAAGTCATACCTATCACTGGTATGTATCAGACATTATAAACGATTTTACAGAATCATCATGGTCTTGGTTCGGAAGGTGGCTAGGTACTTCAATACTTTAAGTTTGTCACTATGTTTCTTTAACAGTGGGATTACTATTTTATATTATTAGTATGGAAAAAATTCTTCATACTCAGTTTGGTCTTACCTGTACTTCATGGTGTCAATAGCAATGGACATGTGTCTGGGCTGCTCTGGACATGTGTACAGGTTGCGATCATCCTCCAATAGAAGATCAACATCATGAAAGATGAAGCAGTTGAACGGGTAGTGCTTGAGGGCTTCCAGAGCACCAACATTCATCAACATTGCTCGATTGAACTTGCCTGTACCTGAGACATAACACTACAGTTCATTTCATGGCTTTCATCCATGGATTTGTAAGGCTCAGCAGCATACTTAAGTATCCTTAAACACTCAAAACTTTAACATTTCAATCTCATCATTACAATGCAAATAATCAGTGGTGGTGGAAAAAGAAGCTTGAAAGAAATATTTGTATGTATAAATATAAAAAAAATGTATATAAATTGAATTTAGTTTTTGTCATATTTTCCTGAACATTTTTGCCAATTTACCTGCCTGCTCCACCACAAAGATGGTATAGTCGACCTGCTGGCGCTGCAGAATAGGATGCAGGTGATGAAGAAGAACAGCCAGGTGATTGACACGGTCTCGGTAGGGTATGATAATGGCAACCTTGTGGCGTGCAGTACAGTCTCCAGGCTGGTAATGGCCCCCTGGTGCAAGCTCAGGGTGAGCACGTTCCTGTTCCTCTAGGATAGGAGCACTTTTGTTCACCTTGACAACACCCACTGTGAATCATAACAGAGATCCAAACATTAAATTCACACACACACACACACACACACACACACACACACACACACACACACACACACACACACACACACACACACACACACAAACACACACACATACACATGAGGGCGTACAACACAGGTGTTATGAAGTTCGTACCAAAATACAGACCGAGGGAGAGGGCTAAAAAGGACTGGTTTAATGCAAGATGTGCAAAGGCAAAAGAAAAGAGAGACAAAGCATGGTCAAGATTGAAAAGAGACAAAAATCAAAGAAACAAAGAAGACTTTAAGGCAGCAAGAAATGAGTACGTGAAAGTGAGACAGGAAGAAGAGAAACGATACGAAAAGGATATTGTGGAAAAGTGTAAAGAACAACCTAAACTATTTTATAGATTTATAAATGGAAAAATTAAATCAAGAGAAACAATTGAAAGACTGACTGAAGAGAATGTAGAGATCAAGGATCCCAAAGGCATGGCGGAATTATTTAACAAAAAATTCCAGCAAGTGTTTACCAAAGTATCAGTATTTAATGAACCACAAGAAAACAACTTAGATGTATACATGGAAGAGGTCAAAATAGATAAAGAGGAGATAAAAAAAACTATTGTGGGAATTGGAAGAAGGGAAGGCCATGGGACCGGATGGAGTTTCAGGTTTTATACTTAAAGAGTGCAGAAATGAGTTAGTTGGCCTGATATATGACATCATTAGGTGCTCAATAAAAACGGGCACAGTGCCTAGGGAGTGGAAGAGGGCAGAAGTGGTACCTATATACAAAAGTGGAAAAAAGGAAGAACCCCTAAATTACAGACTGGTGTCTGACCAGTGTAGTATGCAAAATATGTGAGAAATTAACAAAAGAACAATGGATAAGATTTCTAGAAGAACATAATCTAATCACAAACAATCAATATGGGTTTAGGAAAGGCCGCTCATGTGTGACAAACTTACTGAGCTTTTACTCAAGAGTGACGGACAAATTACAGGTAAGAGACGGATGGGTGGATTGCATTTACCTAGACTTAATGAAAGCATTCGACAAAGTTCCACATTCAAGACTGCTGTGGAAACTAGAAAATAAAGGAGGAATGAGAGGGAAAATGAAGTGCTGGATGGAAAGCTACTTAAGAGGAAGAGAGATGAGAACCGTGGTTAAGGACACTAGATCGGAATGGCGAACGGTGGAAAGTGGAGTGCCCCAGGGCTCGGTTTTAGCACCAGTACTCTTCCTAGTCTATATTAATGATATGCCAGAGGGAATAAACAGCTACATGAGCCTGTTCGCAGATGATGCTAAACTGCAAAGACATATAAGAAACAGTGAAGACTGCAAGGAGCTGCAAGAAGACCTAAACAAGATTTGGAAATGGAGTCAGAAATGGGAGATGAAATTCAACGTGAAGAAATGTCATGTTATGGAAATGGGAAAAAGTGTACAAAGACCAAAATGGATATAAAAAATGGGAGATGGTGAAATATTAAAGAAAGTAAATGAAGAGAGAGACCTGGGAGTAATAATGCAAGATTATATGCAACCAGAAAGTCATATAAATCGGATCTTCGGTGATACATATTACATGGTGAGAAATATAGGTATAACATTCTACTACATGGACAAAGAAATGATGAAAAAATTAATAACTACTATGATCAGACCTAAATTAGAATACACAGAAACAGTGTGGTCTCCACATATGAAGAAACACATAATAAAACTAGAAAGAATACAGAGGATGGCAACAAAAATGGTTCCAGAACTGGAGGGACTGACATATGAAGAGAGACTAAAGGAAATGGACTTACCAACACTAGAACAAAGAAGACAAAGAGGAGACCTAATACAAATATATAGGCTATTGAGTAAAATGGAAGAAGTAGATAACGAGAAATTGCTACTAAGAGAGGAACCTTCCAGCAGGAATGCTAGAGGACATAGTAAAAAGTTGAGGAAGGGAAGATGCTCAAGAGACATAAAGAAATATAGCTTCCCACAAAGAAATATAGAGGTTTGGAACAGACTAAGTGAAGAAATAGTATCTGCAAAGAGTGTGCAGAGCTTCAAGGAAAAGTTGGATAATTATAGATACGGAGACGGGACCACACGAGCGTAAGCCCAGGCCCTGTAAAATTACAACTAGGTAAATACAGAGCATTGGCAGAGGCAGATGTGTAGCGTGGACAGTCCTCACCCAACTACCTGTGCTGAAATCAGTTGATTCGCTGAAACTTGCTACATGAGCTGGAGGTGGGCGGAGAGTTAGGAAATAGTGACCACAGAACGGTTTGTTTTAGCTTAGACTGGGCGGTAACCCGCGAACCAAACCCAGTGTTTGTGCCAGATTTTAGAAGAGCAAATTACGAGGGGCTTCGAAGACATCTTGAAGGGGTAAACTGGGATAATTTAGGGATTCAGGAGGGCCAGAACTGTGGGTTGGAGAGCCAGGAGAACCAGGTAGAAATGTCTTACAATAATTTAGTTAGAGTAATAGCAGAGGGGCAAGGACAGCATATACCACAGCGAACACTTAGAAAAGAAAACAATGACCCTAAGTGGATGACTCATGGACTAAAACACGAGATAGGGTTAAAGAAGGGAATTTATCAGAAAATAAAGAATGGTGAAACACATCTCAGGGGTCGGTATGTCGTACTATCTAGATTAGTGAAGAAAAACACCAGGATAGCAAAAAGGAATTATGAGATCAAAGTAGCAAATGAGGCGAAAAGTAATCCTAAGGGCTTCTTTCAGATGTATAGAACAAAAACAAGGGAGAAAATTGGACTGCTGAAAACAAACACGGGAGCTAGTGCAAAATTACGAAAATATGAGCACATTGCTGAACGACTACTTCCTTTCAGTATTCACACAAGAGGATCGAACGACTATTCCGGAAAGGGTTCAGGTGTATGAGGGCGGGGATGGCGATAAATTGAGGGATATAATCATTACCAGGCAAGTAGTTCAGGATGAGATAGATAAGCTTAAGAAGAAAAAGTCCTGACGGGATATTTCCGATGGTATTAAAGGAATTAGGTGATGTACTCAGTGACCCACTAACCGACATCTTTAAGATGTCGGTAAATACTGGTTATGTGCCCAGCCTATGGATAGTAGCTAATGTGACGCCAATTTTCAAAAAAGGAGACAGGTCAGCTGCTTCAAACTATCGCCCAATTAGCTTAACATCGGTTATAGGCAAGATGCTGGAGTCCATAATAGCCAGGAACATTCGGGAGCATCTAGAGAAACATAGCTTAATTCACGACTTGCAGCATGGGTTCACTAAAGGTAGGTCATGCCTCACCAATCTCTTGTCCTTCTACAATAAAGTATTTGAGGTGGTAGACAGAGATGAAAATTATGATGTAATCTATCTTGATTTTAGTAAAGCGTTTGACAAAGTTCCTCACCAACAACTGTTGCTTAAATTACAGGCTCACGGAGTAGAGGGTAAAGTTTTGAACTGGGTCAAGGCGTGGCTTAGCAATATGAAGCAAAGAGTACAAATCAATGGTAAAAGATCTGACTGGGGATGTGTTACGAGTGGGGTCCCACAAGGTTCGGTATTAGGTCCACTTTTGTTTATTATTTATATCAATGACTTAGATACAGGAATTAGTAGTGATGTCAGTAAGTTTGCAGATGATACCAAGATCGGTAGAGTAATTGAGTCCGATCAGGAAGCTAGTATTCTCCAGGATGAACTAAACAGATTGTATGACTGGGCGGATAAACGGCAGATGGAGTTCAATGTAGGGAAGTGCAGTATTCTGAGTGTAGGTAGGAACAATCCCTCTCATAACTATTGCTTAAAAGACACTCTCATAAGCAGGTCTGGGTGCAAGAGAGATTTAGGGGTCTTAGTGAGCTGTGATCTCCATCCAAGGGCACAATGCATTCAAGCTAGAAATCGAGCAAATAGGGTACTAGGATTTATTTCAAGGAGCATAAGCAACAGAAGCGCTAAAGTCTTCCTCAAACTATATTTAGCATTAGTTAGACCTCATCTTGACTATGCAGTTCAGTTCTGGTCACCTTACTATAGAATGGATATCAAAATGTCAGAATCAGTGCAGAGGAGGATGACTAAGATGATTCAGGGGTTGAGAAACTTGCCATACGAGGAAAGACTCAAACAGTTAAACTTGCATTCTCTAGAAAGGCGAAGGGTGCGTGGAGACATGATCGAGGTTTATAAATGGATGAAGGGCTTTAATAAGAGGGATATTCATAAGGTTTTGTTGGTAAGAGAACCGGGTAGGACACGAAGTAATGGGTTTAAACTGGATAAATTCAGATTCAACAGGGACATAGGCAAAAATTGATTTACTAACAGGGTGGTGGATGAGTGGAATAGGCTTAGCAGTCATGTGGTGAGTGCCAATACAATTGTCACATTCAAAAATAGATTAGATAAATTCATGGACAGCGATATTAGGTGGGGTTAGATACACAGGAGCTTAGGTTCAATGGAGCTGCCTTGTACAGGCCTACCAGCCTCTTGCAGACTCCTACATTCTTATATTCTTATGTTCTTATGTTCGTCTGCTACCTGTTGTTGTGTTTTGCAGGCCTGGGCGATGTTTAGTGGGTTGGGCCCATCACCTATTTTGACCGGTTTGTAGGATGAGTGGGAGGGATGATGATTTGGAGTGGATAACACCAGGAAGACAAGGAAATGGACCACGAAGGACGGGACTTAGGTCGGATGAGTGGATTAGCAACGAGAGTGGAGATGAAAGGTACGATCCTAGATTCTCTAGATTTGCAAGTAAGGAATCGGCTATATACAAAAAAATTCTGCTTATGGAAAGGAAACTAAACAAATGGATTGGAACAGTGAAGAGCAGAGACGAGGAGGACTTGCAAGATAGGGAACAACAAAGGGATCTCTGGTCACTTGTACGTGATTTAGAAGACAGGGAAAAAAAATTTATTAAAAAATGAAGAGTTGAAAGAGAAGAGGGCAAAATATGAAAAAACGATGAAGGAAGGCCTAGGAGTAGCAAGAAAGAAAAATGAAGACCTGAAAGCAATAGTAAGCAAAGAGGAGCGGAGGGTCAGAGAGGAAGTGTTGGGTGAAGTGAAGACCTGGAAAGTTGAACATGAGAAAGCTAATGTAAACCTCAAGGAAGTAATTGAAAAGCAACTGAAAGAAGAGAAGGAAAATGCAGAGAAAGAGGTGGTCAAGGCTTTAAAGAAAAACGGAGTTAGTAAGAGATGTGGCAGATAAGAAAAAGTGTTATAATATTTGGAATGAAGGAGAAGAATATAACGTATAAACCAAAAAGGGAAAAGGAAGAACTAAAATCAGTGAAGGACCTACTTAAGAACTTGAATGATGAAGAAAGACAAAACCTGGAGCAGAAGGTAGAAGAGATTGTTGGGCTGGGTCCTTATATAGAAGGGAAAACAAGGCCAATGAAAGTAAGACTAAAATCCCAGCAGGTAACAGAGGAAATACTGTATAGAACAACAAAACTTTAAGAAATAGATGAAAGGAAATATATATAAAGAAGAATAGAAATGAGGAAGAAAGGAAAAAATGGAATGACTTGCAAGCAGAGGTAATGGAGAAGAATAGTGCAAGAACAGACAAGGAAGAAATTTTTTGGGGGAGTTTTGGGAGACAGGGTAAAGAAGTGGTATATGTATAAGGGAAAAGACAAAAGTGAACAGAAACTAGAAAAAATTGGAACAACTAACGGTTTAAGTGTGATGTATACCAATGTAGATGGGATAATACCTAGAAAACTGGAACTACAAGACTACTTAAAGGTAAAAGAGCCCAAGATTGTGTGTTTAATGGAAACAAAGCTAAAAGAGGACATTCAAATAGTGTTTAACAATAACTGCAATATATGGATGAAGGATAGGAGGGGTAAAGGTGGTGGAGGAGTGATGATAATGACGAGAAAGGAGTTATTAGTGAAATCAGTAATACATATATGGAAAAGGAAAGGCAGAAATAGTGAGTGTTAACTTGATGTAGTTTGAGTAGGTTACTCAAAGCAAATAAAAGAGTCTTGTTCGTTGGGGACTTCAACTGCAAAGAGGTACATTGGGAAACATTCAAAAGTGGAGGAAGTGAGATGGCATGGGGAGAAAGATTTATACAACTGACTATGGAAAGCTTAATGATGCAGTGGGTGCCTGAGAACACAAGATACAGGAGTGATGACGAACCAGCGAGACTGGACCTGGTGCTGACAAAGGGAATGCACTTGTTTAAATGAATTAAGATATGAGTGTCCCATGGGAAAAAGCGTTCATGTAATAATAGAGTTGGAAACTGATGAGGAACTCACTGAGAAAGATGAATCATACAAAGAAAAAAGGAGAAACTATAGGAAAGCGGACATAGAAAATCTCAAGAAATATTATGAAAAGATGGACAATGAAAAGTTAAAAAGAACAAATGAGGTGCAGGAAAAGTATGATATTTTCATAGAGGCATATGAGACAGAAGTCAAAAAACATGTCACATTATATAAATCAATAGAAAGAGGAAAGCAAAATTGGTTTAATGTAAAATGTGCAGGTGCAAAGAAAAAGAGACAAAGGATGGAAAAAATGGAAAAAAAATAAGAACCAAAGATGACTTTAAGATAGCAAGAAATGAATGTGTGAAAATAAGGAGGGAGGAAGAGAAAGGATACGAAAAGGAAAGAAAGTTTGGAAAGTTTTGTTTAGTTGGCGCAACATCTGTGGCCAGAGAGAGACAGGAGGGGAAGGAATTATAGGAAAAGGGAACAGATCCCAGGAGACGGGACACAACCCCTGATTAATACGTGGTAGTACCCATTCACTGCTGGGTGGACAGGGGCGTAGGGTATCGGAAAAGCCACCAAAATTTTTCCAATCCACCTGGGAATCGAACCTGGGCTCTCTCGGTTGTGAGCTGAGTGTGCTAACCACTGCACCACGAAGCTCCCGATACGAAAAGGATATTGTTCATAAGTGTAAGGAGGAACCTAAATTGTTTTACAGATTTATAAATGAAAAATCAAACCAAAGGAAAAAATAGAAAGACTGAAAGATGGAAATAAGATAATTGAAGATCCTAAAGACATGACTGAGCTACTAAACAAGACGTTTCAACAAGTTTTTACAAAAGAATCAAAATTTAATGATTCACAAGATGAATGTTCAAATGGAGGAAGTAATACAGTAAACCCTCAGTTATCCGGGTGCACCGTATCCGACCTCGCCCGTATCCAGGAGTTTTCAAAAATGTGATTTTTTTCCAAAAAATTCAAAAAAATTGTCGCACACCGCCAAAAGTCGTTCAAATTTCCCGCACAATACCTCCAAGCTCTGCCTGGGTGACGTACCGCACCACCAAGGTAAAGAGATTCTCTTTACCTTGTGCACCACAACACAACAAGCGCCCCGCACGCCATTGTTTACGTTCACCATGGCCCAGTTAATTGCTTTTGCGTGTGTGTCCTACCTTCTCCTGGCATTGCTTTGCCTGTGTGTGGTGTTTGGGGCGCTTACCATGGCGCCGATGTATATAAGTCAGCAGGGTATACAAGTGTTAATTACCCCGTTTGGAGTGAATCTTAACAAAACACCCACGTCCTTGGGGCCATGGCGGGTGCTGACCAACCCCGCAACGCCCTGACAATTTTTCTTAGGTTACCTAAGTCGCTAATTATCGTTTGCAAGAGACGCCACAACGCCCACGCATTCACTGTGGATGGGGAAAGGCTTGCCTACACTGACGTTAGCATAGATAATGTAATATTGCAGAAAACAAGGTAAAACATTCTCGTGGTGGCGGGGCAAGGCGGCCAGTTTGACGAAACCCGTAACATTTTTTCGTTTTTACGGCTATAATACATCCTTCCTGCACTCATTTCATATATCCACGTGTGCGCAGGCGTTAAGGGGTGATGTGGGCGTACGGACGTGAGCTTAAGTAGCTCCGTTTGTGAGATAATAAGGATATATATTTTCAGGGTGAGCGGGGCGGGGTGGCAGTGCTGCGGCTGAAATGTACCCTGACCCGTAACATAACTTTCTTTTCTACGGCTATAAGCCTATAACATATCGTTCCTGCACTCATTTCATGTATATACGTATGCACTGGCGTGGAAGGCTGTCATGGCCTTACGGGCGTGATCTTAAATACCTTCGTTTGTGCTGATGATATATTAAATGCGGTAGGCGAAACTTGTTTTTTTGGGTACGTAGACTTAACCTACACCATATCCGAGTTTTTCCCATATCCGGGTGCCCCTGTGGCTCTATTAACCTGGATACCAGAGGGTTTACTGTAGTAACTAAAGAAGAGATATATAAAGTAATGGAGGAGCTGGAAAAGATGAAAGCAATAGAACCAGATGGAGTTTCAGGTTTTATTTTGAAAGAATGTAGAAATCGGCTGGTCGGACCGGTATATGATATAAAGTGCTCAATATCAACTGGTAAAGTACCAAAGGAATGGTGAAGGGCTGAGGTGGTCCCTATTTATAAAAGCGGGAAAAAGGAGGAACCTCTGAACTATAGACCAGTATCATTGACCAGTGTAGTTTGTAAAATATGTGAAAAAGTGATAAAGAAACAATGGACAAAATTTCTAGAATACAATATAATTACAGAAAAACAGTATTGCTTTAGACAAGGGCGTTCATGTGTAACAAACTTATTAAGCTTTTACTCGAGTTACGGACATAACACAGGAGAGGGATGGATGGGTAGACTGCGTGTACTTGGACTTGAAGAAGGCTTTCGACAAAGTTCCACATACAAGACTACTATGGAAGCTGGAAAATAGAGGAGGATTGAAAGGGAAAATGAAGAACTGGATGTAAAGTTGCTTAAAGGGAAGAGAAATGAGAACAGTGGTAAAGGACATGAAATCGGAAAGGAGAAGTGTAGATAGTGGAGTGCCTCAAGGATCGGTACTGGCACCAATACTTGTCCAAGTATAAATAAATGATATGCCGGAGAAAGTAAATACAGTAGACCCTCGATATAACGGACAAATTGGGAGGGAGCTTAGTCTGTTAATGCTGAAAGTACGTTATAAGCAACGAAAAAATAAAATAAAAAATACCAACAGACCTAATAAACGTAGATATATGTTGTTGTTTTTTATTGTGTATGTTATCTGCACGTTGTCTATATAGTCGCACCTGGCAATGGACTGTGGGGCACTGAGGCCACCAGGTTGGCGGTGGGGCCCTGCGGGGGAGCCGTATTGTTACAGGTATAGGTAAAATTGCGCCAATCTCGCACTGGCAGATGAAACTTTTTTTTTTTGTAGTTTTCGGCATGTTATGAAATAATCTAATTTGTCACAAATCATTAAACGACTGACATTTTAATGCCTATTGTACACCCCCCACAGCCCGCAGCTGCATCACAAAATAACTCTGAGAGATGTTCAACTTGCTTACAGTTTCTACATTTCACTCACTGCTTACAAAGATCACAAGTGGACAAACTAGAACAAAACTAGGCAAATTAATGTTTTTCCTGCCATGTATTCCCCCAGTGTGCATTCGAGGTGGACAGCAGAGCGACTTATTTCTGCAAGCAGGTAATTCTTGTAACACGGGCTGGCGAATTGGACCACGCATGCCGCTGCAATATACCCGTCCTACGCTGCGTATATCTGCGCCCCACACCGAGTGCCAAATAAATTTAAACTAACCAAACATAACTTAACCTAACCTACCTAACTGGGGCCTTACTCCCCTCAACCCCCATAAGCTGTGTCAGTACCGACACTAACAAACACTTGGCTATTTTCCATTACATTTACGTCCTGGATTGATGCAAAAGACTTTCTTGTGGTATAAATACAGTCTTCATTTGAATGGAAACCACGAGGAGGAAAATATTTCATCATGTGAGTTAAAAAGACTACAGAAACTGAAGGACGGGACAGCAGAGAAAGGGAGGAGGGTGAGGTGGCCAGCAGATGCTATTATCGTTTCCGGGAGCGGGTGGGTCAAAAACTATTCTGTTGGTCCGGGTGGATTTCTGACTGTCTGACCTTGTCCGTTATATCCGAAATATGTTATAAGCGGGTCCGTTAAATCAAGGGTTTACTGTAGTTACATGAGTTTGTTTGCAGACAATGCGAAATTGCTGAGACACATAAGAAATAGCAAAGACTGTTAAATTCTGCAAGAGGACCTAAATAAGATTTGGGATTGGAGTAAGAAATGGGAGATGGAGTTTAATGTGAAGAAATGTCATGTAATGGAAATGGGAAAGAGTGAAGGGAGACAAAAGTGGACATATAGAATGGGAGAGGGAGAAATATTAAAAGTTCAAGAAGAGAGAGATCTGGGAGTGACAATACAAGATAACCAACAGTCTGAGAGTCATGTAAATAGGATATTCAGTGATACGCATAGAATGGTAAGAAATATAAGAATAGCATTTCACTACATGGATAAGGATATGATGAAAAAGATGATTACCACTAAGATTAGACCAAAGTTGGAATATGCAGAAACGGTGTGGTCTCCCCATAAGAAGAAACACGTGAAAAAACTAGAAAGAATACAAAGGATGGCAACGAAGATGGTTCCAGAGCTGGAGAGATTGTCATATGCAGAAAGGTTAAAGGAAATGGACCTGCCAACAATGGAACAAAGAAGGGAAAGGGGAGACCTAATACTAATTTACAAATTGTGGAATAAAATGGAAGAAGTAGATAATGAGGAGTTGCTACTAAGAGAAGTAAGAAACACCAACAACACATGAGGATACAGTAAAAAAATTGAGAAAAGAAAGATGCTTGAGACAAAAAATATAGATTCCCGCAAAGAAACATAGAGGTTCGGAATAGACTAAGTGAGAAAGTAGTATCGGCGAAGAGTGTGCACAACTTTAAGGAAAAACTAGACAAGTACAGATATGGAGACGGGACCACACAAGCATGAGCCCAGGCCCTGTAAAATTACAACTACTAGGTAAATACAACTAGGTAAATGCATGGCAGCGACGGTGAAAAGTAATAGTGGAAAATAGCAAAAGGGCACAGAAAAGCAAAATCAGGGAAAGAAAAGAACAGAAAACACCTAAGTTCAGGGTGAAGTGTATAAGTGCCCACTGTGAATGTAAACACAGGTGGGGGTAATGGCGGTAGTGGTGGCCCAGCTGGTGGCGCCTGAGGCAACGCCAGTACAGGTGATGATGATCAGGTGTCCTGGGTGTGATGAACAGGTATGTGATAATGATCAAGCAATGTTGTGTGACTGCTGTAAAAAGTGGTACCATATTCATTGTGAAAAAATGGAGAAGAGTACATATAAGGTCCTAATGAGTATAATTGATAATGAACAATTACATTGGTACTGTGGTGGTTGTAATGTGAGGATTCTTGGAATTTCACATGATTTGGAGGCTACTCAAAAGCTTGTTGCACAACTTAAAGACCTAACAATAAAGCAGAATGCTAGAATTACTGAGCTTGAAAATACTATTGCTGATAATGGTTGTGCTACTGGCCAAGGAGTTGAGGGTGAATTAAAAAACTTGTCAAGGAAAATTGATGTACTTAATGGGACAATTTCTACTCTCACATGCTCTAATGACAATAAAGGAACATATGCTGACATGATTAAGAAGAATCTGCTTGTTATCAAATCCCAGGAACCAACTACTAAGATTAGTGACAAAAAGAAAAAAGTTGCTGAAGTGCTAAAGCATATTCCTATTGTTGACATTATATTTTCCCAGACTGGTAACCTGGCGGTTAATTCCCCGAATGAGGAGTGTAGAGACAGTGCAGCGACATTGATTCAAGATAATGTGGGTGGTGCTGTGACCAAGAAAATAAAGAAAATGCAGCCAAAAATCATGATATGTAACGTACACAAAGAGGAGGAGGATGTTATTGATGCTGTTATTGAAAAGAATGTCTACTTGCAATAAATTTCTGATGTGTCTCAGAAAATGACACTGTTGTTCAAGAACACAGCTGTGAGTCATACAGCTCATTATATAATCAAATGTGATCCTGAAGTTCGTAGGGCAATTCATGATCACGGTGATAAAATTTTATTGCGCTGGGGTAGATATCAGATTCGGGATAGATATCATGTGTGGACATGTTATCATTGTCAAAGGCATGGCCACACCTTAAAAACTGTAATTTTAAGGAAGATGATGTTGTATGTGGTATCTGTTGTGGTAATCATAGAACTGGTGACTGTTCCTCAAACACACAGAAATGTATCAACTGTGTCAGACAGAAGAGGGAGGAGGTAAATCATAGTTAATGCCAGATGTTGTAAGGCTTTTACTGCTGAGTTAACCCTTTCCTTGCTAAGCGCTAACAACGAGACTATCCCCCCAGGTGTGCTCGGGCACCCCAGCAAGGGAAGGGGATCTCTTTTATACCGCTATATCTCAAAAACTATTCATCACAGCTACAAAACAAAAACACCATTGGAAAGAGGAGGCCAAGATCTATAAGATTCGGTTAAGTAAGCCTCTCCTGCAAATGTACAGGCACGTTCAGGGGGTGTTGCCTGTGAAGACGTACATTTACACGTGCGCGACGGTCAACTGTAAGGCAACTATACTGAGTAGATCTCTTGATGATGGGGTTCTGGCAGGGCAGTATTGCCAACTGCAAAATTTACAACTATTTTGGTCAAAATATCAGTCATGTGATAGGTGAAGCTATGCAAAAATGTCGCTATATTGGACAACAACATCCACCAGTTGCTCGTCCGTAGATTTTCCGCGCTGGGCTGATATGATTTTCCACCAAAGTTAGTGGAAAACCCACTGAATTGGCAATGCTGTGGGGTGAGAAATAGTGTTGGAACACTCATACGCAGCAAATTTGAGTGCAACTGGAGCTCGCAGCGAGCGTTTAGCACCACCGGCAAGTTACGCTAGTGCGTTTAGCAACGAAAGGGTTAAGTAAATTGGCTTCTATAATGGATCATGGATTCTAGTTCTACTATTGAATATTTAAATTGTGATTTTGTCAACCCCTTCAACACGAGGACGCGTATACTGCATCCTTGCGTGCCCCGTACCATATCTGAGGACGCGCATACTGCGTCCTGGCGCGCTTTAGCCAATATATGAGTTATTTTATCTTTATATTTATGTTTACATCTCAAAATTATCAATTAATTTATGCTTCTTTATGTGCACCATTTAATTCTGCATGTTTTCATATATAATACATGATGATTATGTTGAGTTTATGACCGAAAACTTGTTATAGTCAATAGCAAAACATTTGAAATTTGGCGCGTGTGGCGATCCTGGATATGGCATGGGACGCTGTTTTGGCCCGGCTGTAGTGAGTTTCTTTATGTGCACCATTTAATTCTGCATGTTTTCATATATAATACATGATGATTATGAGTTTACGGCTGAAAGCTTGTTACATTCAATAGCGACGTTTGAAATTTGGTGCGCGCGGCGATCTCGGATATGGTGCAGGGCGCTGTTTTGGCCCAGCCATATTGAAGGGGTTAATATTCAATCTGTGGGTAACAAGACTATTCAAATTAGGGAAATATTAAATGAGCAATCACCTGATATTTTAGCTATTTCTGAGACTTGGTTGAATGAGCATGACACAAGTAGAATTACTGAGATGACACCTGCTACTCACACTTTCTTTCAAAGCCCCAGAGAGGGCAGACGAGGGGGTGGTGTAGGTATATATTCCTGTCGAATACTTTTTCTCACCTGAGGGTGTTGACACAAGTGAAAGTATCAAGTTTTGAATATATTGAAGTTAATTTTAAGCATCAAAACCAGTGGATAGCATACCTTGTTATTTACAGGCCACCTTGGTCAAGTGTTAATCTCTTTTTTGATGAATTTAGTGCATTGTTGGACTCAATTGATATGGTTTCTTTTAAAGTTTTTATTGTTGGTGACTTCAATATATGGATGGATGATCATGAAAACCATACCTAACACAGTTTCTTTTTGTGAGCTTCTTGAATCTTATCAGTTGTCAAACAAGGTGAATACAATAATTTCATCAACTGGCCATATGTTAGACTTAGTCATTAGTGATGATGTAAACAATCTCATAGGGAGGGTGGATGTTGAACACGAATTTACCATTTCCCCAATTCACAAGCTTATAACATTTAAATTATTATTGCCAATATGTAAGGTAACTAAGAAAATTTATTTTAGAAATAGGGTGGGTTTCTCTGCTGTTACGTTTATCAGTGAAATTAGTCAGAATTTTATGAAGATATGACTGGAGAGTGTGTTCATAATGATTTGTTATTTAAATCAAATTGTGTGAATTGTCTTACTGACGTTTATAATTAGGTGATTAAGACACAATATAACAATGTGTGTCCGATCCTAGAGAAGGTCATTACTGTCAAGGATAGATCTCCCTGGTTTAATGGTGAAATTTTGACACTGAAAAGAGAGAAACAATGTAAGGAATATAAATGGAGAAATGAGGGGTCTGTTGTGGCCTGGGAGGATTATAAAAATGTGAGAAATTGCTATAATGACTTGATAAGTAGGAGTAAAAGAAACTATTATCATACAAAAATTCTTGAGGCAGGATCAGATATGAACAAATTATACCAACTTTTTAAGTCTTACTGGTACTACTTTGAGAAGAAAGCTTCCCGATGGTTTCTGTGATAAAGATTTAGCGGATAACTTTTGTAATTTTTTCAAGAGTAAGATTATGAATATTGTATCGGAATTTGTGTACACACCTTTTATGCCTGTTGTTGATGTTGAGGTGGATTGTAGATTGCAGTATTTTAAGATCATTAGGAAGGATGATCCTTCGACTTTTTAAGAAAGCTAAGAAAACATGTTGTGCCAGTGACCCATTGCCTGTATTAGATATCATGGATGAAGATAATTTTCCTAGTTTCATGGATATGGTGCTAAGAATTGTCAATACTAGTATTTATTCATGTAAATTTCCGGATTCTGAAAAGCGAGCTGTCATAAAACTACAGGTAACTCTTGATTTACGCGAGTTTGGTTTACGCATTTTTGAAATAACGCGGGGTCCAAAATCCAAATAAATGTTTAATTTACATGTTTTTTCACTTATACGCGATATTTTATGGAGTGGCCACCAGATGTCTCATGCAACTGGACTCACACGGCGCCGCGGCCACACAGCTGAGCTCAGTTCTTCCCGCGCAACACTTGAACAACAATACAGTACCCACGCTGCCACGCTACTCAACAATAGGGGTGGGCAGGTACCGGTACCAGTACCGGTACTAACGGTACCAGCTATACAGTATAGTACTGGTACCAGACTGCTCGGTACCGGTACCAATACTAGCCAGTCGCTCATGGTGTCTCTCATTTCTTCCTCACATGAGTGAGGCTGAGATTGAGTGCCTGTGTGGATATCTCGGTGATATGGATATACTCTCTCTCTCTCTCTCTCTCTCTCTCTCTCTCTCTCTCTCTCTCTCTCTCTCTCTCTCTCTCTCCACTGAATGAAGTGAACATTTATTTTTCGATAGAAACCTACCTCTTGTTTGATTTACTTTGTTTTTGATTTACGCGACCTCTTCAAGGACACAATACTCGCGTAAATCGAGTTACCTGTAGTCTTAAAGGGAAAACCAAAACATAAGCTCTTATAGACCAGTATCTAATTTGCCTTTTTTGCCTAAGTTATTAGAGTATGCAATTATTGAGCAGTTGACTGAAATTAAATGATGATAAGACTGAATTCATGCTTGTGGGGAAGAAGGACAGTCTATGTTACTTTGGTGACGGTAACATGACTGTAATCTCAGGCACAAAGCGTTAAGGCATTGGAAGTCGACAGTCCATGTCTTGCCTGATAGTCAGTCAGCATATAGGCCAATATTTTCTACTGAAACTACGATCTGTTCTGTTGTTAATGATTTACTACAAATGATGGATGGGGGTAAATGTGCTATATTGGTCCTTGATATTAGTGCAGCATTTGATACGGTTGTCCATGAATTGTTTGTTAAAGATTTAACCATTTCATGGCTAAACGCTCGCAGCGAGCGTTAGGAGTATTTGCTGGTGGTGCTAAATGTTCGCTGCAAGCTCCAGCCACACTCAAATCTCCCGCGTATGAGAGTGTTCCAACAATATTTCTCACAACACAGAATTGCCAATTGAGTGGGTTCTTGACTAAATTTGGTGGAAAATCATGTCAACCCAGTGTGGAAAATCTACGGACGAGCAACTGGTGGATGTTGTTGTCCAATATAGTGACATTTTTGCATAGCTTCACCTATCACATGACTGATATTTTGACCAAATAGTTGTAAATTTTGCAGTTGGCAATACTGCCCTGCCAGTACCCCATCATCAAGAGATCTACAGTAGCTGCCTTACAGTTGACCGTCGCACACGTGTAAATGTACGTCTTCACAGGCAACACCCCCTGAACGTGCCTGTACTTTCGCAGGAGAGGCTTACATTACCAAATCATATAGATCTTGGCCTCCTCTTTCCAATGGTGTTTTTGTTTTTTAGCTGTGATGAATAGTTTTTGAGATACAGAGGTTATAAGAGCGAGCACTAGCGTCACTTGCTGGTGGTGCAAAAAACACCCCCTGAACGTGCCTGTACATTTGCAGGAGAGGCTTACTTAACCGAATCTTATAGATCTTGGCCTCCTCTTTCCAATGGTGTTTTTGTTTTGTAGCTGTGATGGATAGTTTTTGAGATATAGCAGTATAAAAGAGATCCCTTTCCCCCGCTGGGGTGCCCGAGCGCGCCTGAGAGGATAGTCTTGTTGCGAGCGCTTAGCAATGAAAGGGATAAGGAACATTGGAGTGGTAGACAATGCGTTAAAGTATCTTGAGAGTTACTTACAAAACAGAATTTATTGTGTGCAAATTGGAAATTGTTTTTTTCATATGAAGCTCTGACGATAGGAATTCCACAAGGAAGTGTGCTGGGACCTATTTTATTCTGTATATACACAATTAGTTTATCCAGGATACTACAACAACATGGTGTAGGATTATTTGCTGACGACATTCCGTTCTACTTTTCCGTCACTGATATTGAAAATACAAGTACAAAGATCAATAGTGTTATTAATTCAGTTAAGGATTGGATGCATTATAAGCAACTGAAATTAAACAATGATAAGACTGAATTCATGCTTGTGGGGAAGAAGGGCAGTCTATGTTATTTTGGTGACGGTAACATGACTGTAAGCTCAGGCACAAAACGTTGAGGCATTGGAAATCGACAATGCGTCGTGGCTGCCCTAATTTCTTGGCCATGACTACCATGTGGGCGCACCATTCTGTGGCCTCTCCTGCAGGAACAGGCTGGATGACTCCTCACCGAACGTCCTCGTCCAGTTGCGCCTTTACCTCGTCCTGCCAGTGCCTGGGAACCGGGGCTGGTGTGTGGCAGGCATAGGATACAGCGTTTGGGGTGAAGTGAATGTGATAGGGTTTACCTGCCATCACTGGTAAGAGACTTCTCGAGGTGTTGAATGTTGTAGGGAGAAGTGTTGTAGCAACCACTGCTAAGCGCACTGCATGCTCCTCCCAAAGTAGGAGGGGGAGTGACGAGGGCCTCGGGGGTGGCGTGACTAGTGAGTGTGTTTCATGAACGTGTGCCACGGATGGGGTGTGGAACGGGAAACTCTTGGACACTATCCCCAGATCTTTGCATGTGTCTAGTGACAGGAAGAATGTTTTCGTAGAATGGATGAAGTACAGTACTGTCTCTAAGTTTGCGATAAACAGGTCGACATTGCGGGTCGCAAATGTTGAAATCGCAAACTTTGAACCATTATTCTTATGGGGAAAATTGAAAACTGTCAACACGTTGCACTTGGCCAAGCGCATGAGTGCAGACGGCCCCGGCCGTGTGCTGGGCCCGAGCAGATGGCGGGCGGCTGATGATGGTGATGGTGATGATGAGTGTTGGCGGCATGGCCTTTGCATCGGCGCCACCATAACGCTGTTTTTGTCGGGGCTCATGTATTTACCTAGTTGTATTTACCTACAGTACCCTCTCGAGTTTCGCGATCCTCGAGTTTAGCGCTTAGTCCTAGATTCTTACCATCACGACTTTCGCGCATTACCGCCACGAGTTTCACGTTGCTTTGACATGTTTGGGTCACGTCTACCTACCATCGGCGTCATGTGTGCTGCCTTAAAAGGTGATGTCCAACCATTGGGGCTATGGGCAACTGCGGTTGCCCGTATGCCCAACCGGGAGTGAGTTGTTGGTTCTCCGTATGAATGGAAAACGGTTGTGAGTACGAGCGTGGGTACGTGGGTACCAAACGGCTGCATGTAAACAAACAGACGTCAGCAGTGGCTGAGGAGTGAGGAGCAGTGAAAGATGGCCCACCAAGAGACTCGTAAAATGGACTGGCAGAGCTGCTTTGCTTACTACTTGATTAACAAGATAAGAGAACACCCCGTGCTGGGGAACCGCAGTCCAAAAAACATTTTTCTCGAGTCTATGAAAACTGTAGATCTCCCAGTGATGTTTTCCTCTTCTTCTTCTTCTTTTGACCTATAATGCATGGCAGCGACGGTGAAAAGCAACAGTGGAAAATAGCAAAAGTGCATAGAAAACCAAAATCAGGGAAAGAAAAGAACAGAAAAACACCTAAGTTCAGGGTGAAGTGTATAAGTGAAGTAAATAAGGGCCACTTTCACAGTCACTGTTTGTTTTGATTGTTACCAATGGCGGCGATCGACGCTATAATTTTCAACGTGAAATTGGCCAATGGGGTAGTGGTGGCTGCAGAGAAAGCGACAGGTGTTGAGAGTGTGTGGTAAGGTGCGGGGCGAGGCTAACCCCGCAGCCGCCACGAGGTGCCGTTGTAAAGGCAATACCTCCGACACCATCACATCACATCACTACCCATCGGCCAGTTTCACGTGGAAATACTAGAGCGGCGATCGCCACCATTGGTAATGATCAATACAAACAAAATGACTGTGAAAGCGGCCCTAAGTGCATGTTGTGAAGTATAGAAGTGTGGAGAAGGAGGACCTAGGAAGCGATACAAAGCATTACAGGTCAAAAGAAGAAGAAGGAGGTCCACTATACACTGGCCGGTGTTGCAAGAAATATCTTCCCACTGAAATTAGTCATTCTGCTGTCCACCACACATGCGCACTGTGGGAATACACAGCATTAAAAGTGTTAATTTGCCTGGATTTGTTCTTTTTTGTCCGCTTGTGGTCTTTGTGAGCGGTGAGGGAAATATGGAAGCAGTAAGCAAGTTGAACCTCTTTGCGAGCTATTTTGTGATTGCGGCGGCAGTTTACGTTCAATAGGCATTGAAAAGTCAATCATGATGTTAGTGATTTGATGATATATAACAGAAAGAGTTAGCAGATTATACCATAACACACAGAAAACTACCAGAAGCTATATAGGTTTGTCCAACTGTCCCACGGGTGACCGCGAGCAACCACCCTTACATTAGCAGACGACACCACGTGGATCACAAGCGTGTACTCAGAACTGCCAGCCAATTGTAAGGCAGCCGCCTTCAACTGCGGCTTCAGAACGACCTGTTCTCACTTCCCATTTTCTGCCTATTACCAAGGTACATATTTTGAGATAACAAGAGAGTAAAGTCGAAAAAAAATTGTGAAAGGAAGTCGAGTAAAAAAAAAAGTAATTTTTTTCCACGGGCCGGAACCAATAAGCGCTTTTTCATGTATTTCAATGCCTCGAGTTTCGCAATCCTCAAGTTTAGCGCCATACCTTCGGAATGAAGCAAGCGTGAAACTCGAGAGGGTACTGTAGTTGTATTTACCTAGTTGTGACATACGGGAAAAGAGCTACGCTTCTCAATTTGCCAGTTCTTGTTTTCCACATGTTGCATGGGACCCCTCTCTTTTCTTCCATCTCTTCTTTTGGAGAAGGAAGAGATGGAAGAGGTCCTGCGCAACATGTGGAAGGTGGGAATTGGCAGATTGAGGAGCCTGGGCCCACGATGGGCACACCCACACACGCATGGGCGCCGATGCGGGGGCCGCGTCGCCGCTACTCATCATCACCATCACCATCGTCAGCTGGTCAGGCCTAGCGCGCGGTTGGGGCTGCTCGCACACATGCGCCTGGCTGCCCGGATCCCACTCACCACGCCTCCCGCAGCCAATGGAAAGGCCCAGGGGGTGGGTAAGTGCGAGAATGGGAATCAAGGACCACAACAAGGTGTGAAAAAAACGGTTTTAGTAGCCTTTTCCTTTTCCTTTCGGGTCATATCGCAATTTCAGTTTTCAATAAAAATTGAATTTTTTGAGTCCCTATCACAAACTCGGTGAATTGCAAACTTGAAACTCGCAATATATCTCTTATTGCGTGCTTTGTCCATCCAGAGTGATCCTGAGGGACACTGCTCCCAAGCATTTCAATGGAAGGTGGGCCAGATCCCATATGCCGACCCTTCGTTGCAGCGTAGTAGGATTGATGTTGAGGGCAGTCAAAAGGGACACTCCAGCAACACAAACTTGCGCTCCAGTGTCTGCCACCGCTGATGTCATCAGACCAGCTCCACTTGTGCCGATGCTGACAGACACTTCCACCATGGGCTGCTGGGTGATGCGGGTCCCTGTCATCATGACAGCACTGGATATACCGCTGCTGGTTTCTGTCTGAGCACTCTGGCGTCGTGTGTTCCTGTAGACCTTCTGGAAGTGGCCTACTTTTTGACAGCGCAGACATTTAGCAGTCCTGGCTGGGCAGGAGGCTTTGCTGTTGCCATGGTATCCTCCACAATTTCCATACTGTTTGCCAGATTGAGGCTTGCTTTTGCGGTCGGCTGAGGTCGCAATGGTGACGTCATGGTTGACGTCATCACCTTCGGTACTGCCGGCAGCGTGGGGAACTTCCCGCAAATCCTTCCCATGTGCAGCATCTTGGCGAGCGGCCTCATAGGTACAGCACGTGACCCTGAGGGCATCCACACTAATTATCGTGTCACATGATTGGTAGACGTGCCTTTTCGATGACTTGCCGTACAGGCCAACCACCAACTTGCACAGCAGCATGTACTCTGAGAGACTATGCTCACAGTGAGGACACTTAAATTCACAGTCAGTGGCCTTCTGCGTACAACTGGCAAAATAAGCACTCACTGACTCATTTGGGCCTTGCACTACTCCAAAGAACTCGGACCACTGCACTGCTTGGTTTACCGAATGGAGCACTATATTAGCGACTGCATCCAGGGCTGTGTCCTGCTACATGACACACCACTCGTCGAAGGCAAATCTGGCGTCCATGGCTCATTGCAGTGTTAAGGTGCAGTGAAGCCTGATGTGGTTGACGGAATCTTGTGCCAGGAACTTGCACAATCACAGCCACCATTCCAAACGACCTTCTCCACGATCAAAAGGCAGATGACATCTCCAGTTCACAATTTTCCGGTGCTGCTGCAGGAGACACTCGTTGGGTTGGTGTTCCGGAATTACTTGGCATCCTGAGGGTGGCAAGGTCAGCCTGGAGTGACTTGATCGCGTCTTGTTGGGCCGCCAAGCTCTGGGCTTGACTTAAGACTGGCGCCATACTCCGGGGCACTACTTGGATCGAGTGACCTTTGCTTTTAGGCGTGGAGTTGGCGGGTCTGCGGGTAGACGCCATCTCTAAGTACCTCTTGACTTTAGGTGTGGAGTAGGTCGGCCTGCTGGGTGGTGCCATCTATGACCCGTGTAAATCCTTGGACTTGAACTCACTGAACCATGTAGGATGTTTTCAAGGGCAGAGAAACGTACGGGTGCCAGGTGAGTCTTTTACTGATGGCAGTGAGACAGCAACTGATACAGGTGCAGCGCCAGGTTACGATGCTGACCCTGGCGCTCGATGGAAAACATATCATACTAATTACCTGACTATCCATCTCAACTATATAACTATCTAACTAAGGCTTATGGGAACAACTATCCAATAACAAAGAAGAAAATAACAACACTAATTAGACCAAGGTTAGAGTATGCAGTGGTTGTTTGGTCACCTCACAAGAAAAAGGGCATATGGAAACTTGAAAGGATTCAAAGGATTGAAACTCAGATGGCACCAGAACTATCAAATCTGTCATATGAGAATAGATTGGGGAAACTGGGCTTACCAACACTGGGAGAAAGAAGTGAAAGAGGAGACCAGATAGCATTGTACAGGAACTCATGGAATGGACGTGTTAGATAGAAATGACTTAATTGTGATGGAAGGGAGGAGACAACTCTGAGGGCACAGTAAGAAATTAAGAAAGGTGACTTGTTTGAAGGACATAAAGAAGCAGTTTTCCATACAGGAGTGTAGAAACATGGGATGGACTAAACAATGACACTGTTGAAGTGGGCAGTGTCCATATTATGAGGGAGAAATTGGACAAATATAGATTGGGAGACAGGATTGTCCGAGCTTGAGCTCAGGCCCTGTGTGCTACAAATAGCTAAATACAAATAGGTAAATACACATACCCAATTTAGGAGGAACAGGAGGGCAGATTGTTTTTTCAAGGCTGATTGAAGTATGTGTGGTAAGTTC
This sequence comes from Eriocheir sinensis, assembly GCF_024679095.1. Classification (NCBI taxonomy): domain Eukaryota; kingdom Metazoa; phylum Arthropoda; class Malacostraca; order Decapoda; family Varunidae; genus Eriocheir; species Eriocheir sinensis. Next base: position 15,667,178 of record NC_066549.1, on the reverse strand, counting down.
ACTCTTTTTGTCCACCTCAACCTTGATGTCGTCTTCTTGTGACACTGCTGCGCTTTCTAAAGTGACATTCACTCCAGCATTTGTGGAATCCATGCCACGGATGGAATGATCACCAGAGCCTGCTGGGGGTTTGGCAGTGTGTGGATTAGTGGTCGAACCTCCCATTTTCTCCATTCCCTTTATAATATTTTGTGGGGGATTTTCTTCAGTTTCTCCTTTCTCCCTATCCTCTGCCTCCACCATCCTTCTAGATTTGCCTGGATCAACGTGGGTCAGTGAGGAAGTGTGATTCGGCTGGGACACTGGGAGGGGCTGGAGCCATGGCAATCGAGAACTCGTCCACCACAGCTGTGGAAAAAATCATGTACACTGAAGGAACAAGATGGAACAAAAACAGACAGTAGACAACTTTTGGGGTGATGCATCCATAAATGTAATGGGGATGTTTATTCATTTAACTTTACTTTGTACCAAACATAATAAACTGATTAACTGAGAAAGAAGTCATGGGTGATTGAAATAACACAAAAATCTTTCGGCAAGCGAGGATTCGGACCCATGACCAGGGAGATGGGAAGGCCAGCACTTCTCCAATGAGCCAAAGAGATATCTCAGTATAATCCACTATGGCTCCTAGCTCCTAGCCAAGTAAATAAGGATGCTGTTGAATGGCTGTTGAGTGGAGGGGTGTTTCACGTCTCCTTTGCCCAACACTTAAGAAAATACTTTATATATATATATATATATATATATATATATATATATATATATATATATATATATATATATATATATATATATATATATATATTCCATAAATATCAGAGGTGGGCATTCGGTTAAAAAGGTCTGCTAATCGCTAATCAGCGAGCTAAAAAACGTTGGCGGATTAGTGGACTGAAAAATTTAGCAGATTACCGTTAGCGGAGTGCCAAAATTGTAAGTCCACTAATCGCTAACTTCCATTTCCTCTCCTTTACTTTCAGTACTTTCAACTGTATATTTCACACACACCACACACACACACACACACACATTATAATTACATATATAGTTATGTAGTCCTTACTTACTATACCTGGGGTGATATAGATTAATGGAGTGTCACGTGTGAATGGATCAGTGGAATTATATAGAAATCTACATGATAGGAAACAAACAAACAGACAGCGTGAGGAGAATATGTAGTACTACTGTACTAATGGTAAATGAGATTTCTTCCAAATTCTTTGTGTATTGATTCTATTGAATGAATACTATTGATTTATTCTATGAAAATAAAACTTAACTTTGTATATAAGGTAGTAGTAGTATTCATTGGAAATTATGTTTTTGCAGATTTAAAAAAAAATAAAAGAGTTAGCAGACTGTTGGGGACTTGATTAACCCTTGCTTTGCGCGCAGTCTGGACATGACTATCCCCTCAGGCACACTTGGGGAGCCCAATGGGGGGTCTCTTTTAACCTCTGTATCTCAAAAACTATTCATCACAGCTAAAAACCAAAAACACCACTGGAAAGAGGAGGTCCAGATCTATAGGAGTCAGTTATGTATGCCTCTCTTGCGAATGTACATGCACGTTCAGGGAGTGTTGAATGTTTACACTTACATCGGTGCGTGCGGGATGATCAGCCATATTGAGGTAACTGCGGAAATCTCTTTTTCAGACTCTGTCAAGGAAGTATTGCCAACTGCAATATTTACAACTATTTGGTCAAAGAATCAGTTGGTGATAGGTGAAGCTATGCAAAAATGCCGCTATATTGGGCAAGAACATCCACCAGTTACTCGTCCATAGATTTGCCGCGCTGAGCTGATATGATTTTCCACCAAATTTAGTGAAGAGCCTACTCAATTGGCAATCCTGTGTTGTGAGAATTAGTGTTGGAACACTCTCATACGCGGGAGATTTGAGTGTGGCTGGAGCTTGCAGCGGGCATTTAGCGCCACCAGCAAATACGCCTAATGCCCGCTGCAAGCATTTAGCAATGAAAGGGTTAATAAGCAAAAAAAAAAAAAAATAAATAAATAAATTAAAAAAAATAGCGTTAGCGGACCAGCAAACCTGGAAAACTAGCGTATTAGTGATTAGCGAGCTAAAGAAAAATTAGGTGGTGCCCAGCTCTGATAAATAGATAATGTACAGACAACAGTGAGACATCACATGCACAGGTCATCGCTAGATGTGTAAATAATGGGGGGTTCCCCGGGCCAAGCCACAGGGCTCAAGTTAGAGTCGATGGACTTTAGAAAGTTCTTCGGGTGGCCGAGTGTGGCACTGCGTGTTATAGCCAGTACGGTCTTTTGTCAAACATGCTAGCTGCAAGCTGCAAATTAACACAGTATAGTTTTTCATTATTTCTTTTTAAGTCTTTGTTTTATATTCTAGTAATGTTATTTCTTGTAAACATCTATGATTCATTCCATTAGCATTACTTTTTTTCTTTTCTAATTTGTCAGATAATGCCATCATTTCAGAATATTTTGCTCATTGGAGTTATTTAATGCACCTGCACTTTCCAGCTGACTGCTTTGGTATCAGTCTGTTGTATCTGATGATTGCTTGCCCTTTCCTATTTGCTTGTTAAACATTTACTTTTTTCTTTCTACTGTTTTCTTTACATGAAACACATTACTTATAATTTGTTTTTATTTATTCATTCATTTTGCAATATGGATCTGAGCTTGATCATTACTGAAAATATACACTGAGTTAAGTGGTGGCACTACTGTTGTCATAGGAGCTCCCCTCAATATATGTCTTATCTGACTGCTTAATTAAGTTACTTAATTGTATAGTGACTGAGCGGATGCAGAAAGGCCCACAAATCCTCAGGGCTTTATTCCATTTACATTTAGGTGGATCTTTCCCAACAGTTTTGTCAACATGGCGGCGTTAGCCATACACCCACCAAGTCATTGTGTCGGGAGTTGTGTTGGCAGGGGGACAGTGTCAACAAAGTACACGTCAGTTATATGAGTGCCCAGTGTCACCTCTGCTGCATCTTCTTAGCTTCTGTGAATGTTTCTTTCAGCTATGATTGCTGTTTCCTCTAAATGGTTGCCAATAGGACTGCTGCAGGTTTAATGATGAGAGTTTCTATTCTCTTTTTCTATTACTCTCTCGGTCCCACACGTCCTCTGTGTGTATCGAAACACACTAGAAATTAATCACAACAAGGAGAGGGTATTCCCCGGCTGCCTGGGATTGAACCTGTGACCAGCGTGACGGGAGAGCCACTCCTTACCGAGTCGGCCAAAGAGGTACCCCACTGGCTAAGTGGGTTATGGGAGGCTCGTTCATCAGGCATAGTCGCCGCACTACACAGGAATATTGTGAGGAGGCTGTTGTGGAGCCTCCATTTTCCTAGCCAACTGGTGTCTGCTAGATCTAGCAGTAAGCTTGGTAGGAAGTGTGGGAACTGTGTAAACAAACAGCTGCTCCACCTATGGTGAGATGTTTGAAATGTCAACTCATTACTTAACCAAGTACTACTAATATTATTGGACTGGTCATAAGTAGGCCTATAACTGTAGTGTGAGGAGTGTCTACTGTTTTAAGTTCCAAGGGCAACTAAGGTTCCGGGAAAATATGGGTGGGCTGGGTCACCCAGCCTTCCTCTCTCCTGCTTTACCCCAGTCTGGCTGGGCCAGTGTCTGAGGGCAGTGGATGGGAATGGGGGGGAGGGGTAGGAAGCACAGGAACTGTGTAAACAAACTGCTGCTTTACCCACAGCAGGATATTTTAAATGTCAACTCATTACTTAACCAAGTATTAGTAATATTATTGGACTGCTCGTAAGTGCAAGCAGTCATAAGTTGCATGTGTTGTAACTTGAGGACTACCTGTATACAAAAAGTTCGGATCCCTCGGATATAAGGGATTTTTGGATATAACATCATCCCCTTCCCCAATTGGTTTGTTAAATTGAGGGTTTGCTGTTTAATTCAATGATGTCAACAAAATTTGACTATTTTACATAACAGAGGAGCTAAGTTAAGAAATATGAATATATATATATATATATATATATATATATATATATATATATATATATATATATATATATATATATATATATATATATACAGTAAAACCCCGATTATCCGAAATGGAAGGGGGGAAGCCTCTTTCGGATAAGCCGATTTTTCGGATAATCCGGATTTATGGCCGCCATTTTGATCGCCGCCAGTTTGATCGTCGGCATTGTGTTCTGCTGTATGGTAAGGACGACTTTCTTCCTTTTCCCGGTTTCTTTCGGCATGGTGATGTAGAAAGAAGTGAGGTCGAAGCACAGGTAGAACGCGATGCGACTGCCCAGTGTGAAGTGTGTGACGCGACTGCCGCCGACTGACGATGTAAACAATGAAACCAAACAAACACACGCTACGCTAAACAAAGTAGTACGCTTAAAACATGTGATGTAAATGTTTTATTGTATGTTTGTCTGTGTGTCTCCTTGTCTGGACCAGTGTATGTTGATACTTGTGAGCGTTGCAGATCTGAATTGTGAATGTTGCAGAGTGCGATTGTGAATGGTTGTGCAAGCTTGCAAGTGTGACCTTGATGCATCGTGCAAGTGGAGACACAGTATGATGACTCATATTATCGCGCAACTCGTATGTTGGAAGGGGAATGTGGCATGGAGTGGAGAGGGGAGTCGTGTTTGTGTCGTTGTCTTGGGAGTACGGTGCGAGAGTAATCGTGCAGTAGTTTGTTCGTTCGCCGCACCTACGTCCTTGCTGGGGCGAAGGTGCGGACGTGGTGTTGTTGAGAGTTTGTTTAATGTTTTTTGTCTAATACATTGATCTATTCGTTACAAGCTATTTCGGCAATACGTATTAGAAAGCATATTCATTTTAACTGTTCTTATCAATTTTAAATGTGTTAATATAGTACATAATTATGTAGTTACTTTTATTTATTTTTGATGTTTTATAACGTTTTAGTATAGAAAAAAAAAAATTTAATTGCATTATCCAGATCAATTTCGGATAATCCGGTTTTTCGGATAATCCGCTTTCGGATAATCGGGGTTTTACTGTATATATATATATATATATATATATATATATATATATATATATATATATATACGTATATATATATATATATATATATATATATATATATATATATATATATATAGTTGTAATAGTCTGATCTGTGATGATTGTGCCCTTGTAAGGAGTGATGAGTGATAATTAGGGTTGTCATATAACTTCAGCATAACTCGCTACTATTACCAACAGAATGGTGAATTGTAAATAATATTGTTTCTTAACTTCATTAAAGCTCGCTACCACTACCAACAGAAATATAAATAAATGCATTAATAATTTAACCTTGTGTTGCGTAACCCTAACAACTATGAAGCACCTTGATAGTAAGATAATAAAAACAGAGGATCGAAGCTGAAGGCAACACACTAGTGGCATAAGCGGTGGGATATCTCATCATTATTTGCCTAAGTGCTCACTCATCACAGACCATGTGGAGCATGGCGTTGGTAGGTCATAGCCAAAGTCCCACACAGTTTGACCATCCTGGAGCGAACGTAAGGATTTTCTGTGTCCCCGGAGGCAGAGCTCGCTCGTTCTTTGACGACCCACATATGAATGAAGTGCTCGAGTGGGAACATGATTTGACCATTTTGTGGATTGGAAGCAATGATATCACTAGTAGTACTGACCCAGCAATTATTTTCAACCACATTAATGATATTTGTCACACGATTGAGGAAAACTGCCAGGCTGTAGTGTATGTATGTCAAATTGAACCTAGACTCCAACCCAGAAATCTTTCCCCTGACCAGTATAAGAGAATTCAGTGTGGGATTAATAACCGAATAAAGAAAGACCTTAAAAACTTTCATTTTAACAACAAGCAATTTGTGGATGAACTATCAGAGGACAGAGTCCATTGGAGCAAAGCCGGTCGAATGAGGATCGAAGAGAAATTCAGAAAGCTTATCAAGGGATTCATGAGAGAGGATGACTCCAATGAGTGAGGTGTAGGTACGGAATGGTAACAGGATACTGGAGCGTAAACCCGTACCGATGGTAAAACGAGGATCAAGCCTCAACCTGGGACCCCTGAACTACATCTCACCCATCGTCAGAAGTCACATTGTCAAAAATGGCTGAGAAACCACTGCCGCGGAAGTGGGATTCATACCATCAACTAGTGGAAGATAAAACCCCACCAAAACAAGACCTAGCGCCCAATAGGCGGTTTGCAAGCGATATAGATGCCTTAGAGCAGGAAGTAAGTTGCCTCAAAGATGTATTAACCCGGCAGAATGAAGTTATTCAAAGACTCGGTGTGCAGTTACAAACTCCCCCGCAGCTAGTCACAGGGAATACCAAACCGCTAGACATACCTATTCTGGAGCTGAACCAACTACAAGGGCTCAATTCAACCACACAGCTCCAGATATTTTTTGAACTAGTCAAGCAGGTTAGCGACGATGATCTGAGAAGGGTGCAAGTAGCAAAAGGGCGAGTAAGCTCTGAACTAGCAGCTCTCATCCATAACCATCAGGCCCAACATCAATGTAACACCTGGGAAGACCTTAAAAAGTTATTAAAAACAGAGTTCTCCACCGCCGTAAATTTTGATGGAGCTTGGCAAGAAATAGACTCCTTAAAATATAACTGGGCATCGTCACCCCAGGCCTTTACTAATAATTTCATTTGCCAGTATGCCATTTTGGAGACGTGGTTTGCCCGAGAGAAACTGCCCAATCGTGACAAGGCAATCAAAAGGAAACTGTGGCATGGCTTGACTCCGGAATCAAAGGCTAAATTGGAAGGATTCATGGATGAGGACTACCCCTTGAATAAGTTCATTGACAGGGTGGAACACGAGTGCCAGTGGCTTGAAGCCACCCACGCATCCTCTCTATACGGAGTTCGAGATGAGAGGAAAACAACCACTGAATCGCCACCTGCGAACCGTCCCCCCAACCCTAACGAAACGCCTAAACCAAATGCTACATCCAGCGAATCCTCAGAGGTAGAAGAACTCAAAAAGCAGATTAGGGATTTAACTGAACAGGTAGGAAAATTGCAAACATCAAACCGTCAGCCACGACCAGAACGGTATTGCTCATACTGTCGGTCATACACGCATTTTTTGAGAGAGTGTTGGCGTGGCACTTGCTTTGACTGCAAAAAGAGCGGATGCTGGCGTGGAAATAAAAATTGTCCGGGTCAACCAGCCAGTCGAACATGACGAACACAGAGACACACCTCGCCTATCATCAGTTTGGCTATCAACAGTAAACTCATGAGAGCAGTGGTAGACACGGGTAGTGGTCATACCCTTAAAGAATCGGCTGTGAATAAACTAGGGGGCGAGATAAATAAAAGGCGCAACATACCTAGTTTACGAGGCATCACGGGTTCCCCTATCCGAGTTATTGGCATGGTTTGGTTGGAAGTCGGGGTGGGTAACGATCATGTACACAAACAATGGGTTCCAGGGGTCCCAAAACAGTTACCTTGATGCGGAGCTACTGCTGGGTACTGACATCATAGGGAAGGCTCCTTTTCAATGGAATGGAAGGTTGGACGAGAAAGTCTGGGGTAATGCGTTGTACGTAGTTGGTCACATTAGACGCAGAAAGGGAAAGTAGAGAGAATACGAAGCATTCCCCCACCCCTAGCCCACGGCGACATCCCCAAAGGGGTAAATCTCACAAAGCCTCTTCATATGGAACCCTATACATCACAATTTATCCCTATTCAGGTGAAGGAAAACCCAAATACCACCTTGCTGGTTCGTCCTCAACCCAACATCAGTCAAAACAGTTTACCGTTCTTAACTAAAGTAAATGAGCAAAACACCATCTACCTTCCTTTCGTTAACAACACCAAAGCAGTAAAGGGATTCAAACCGGGAACGCTATTAGGTTCAAATGAACACCTCGACGACGAACCAAGCCATGTGAATGAAACGGCCGAGGTTATCCGAAACATCCGGGAGATTCAGAATGACCTCCTCCCAACCACCGATCAAGTGAACATCCAGGGTAGCAGAACAGAACGACTATAGTCTGTTCAGAGCATGAAGTTGGTTCCAGGTGTGGCAGATTCTTGAATTCCCATGAGTGCGGCGCTGCCAGTTTGACCGCCAATTATCAGATTAGCACTGTCTCCCTACCTACCCACCCACAACCCACCTGTTTATCTCTCTCTCTCTCTCTCCCTCTCGACCCGGGGGAGGGACCTAAGGGGACACGCCGACCACCACCACCACCACCAAAACGTGGCAACATGGGAAAAATCATGTTAAGACCAATTCAAGAACTTTTTAAATAAGTCACATATACATGAGGGGATCCAGGGGCACAGCCCCATAAACATTATCCCTATTTTCAAGAGTAAAAAAGTCCTTGAATTTGATCTTTACCAAAATTGCTGCCACATGTCACAGAATTTATACAAATCGTTGTTATAATCCTAAACATCGACACTCATTGTACTATGTAGCTTCCTGTACTATATACACAATATATAAAATATCACTTTCAAATGGCACATGGATGGAAAATAAGAGAAAAACGCATGTACGAAGATTGATTTGGCAGCATGGCTAGAGGTAAACGACGATACCAGCTCCACCCTGAACCGACTTCATGCTCTGAACAGACTATAGCAGAAATTATAAAACAGCAGAAATGGAACCATCTTACTCATGAACAAAAGGAGGAACTGAACTCAGCCATTCTAGACCACACCGAACTTTTCATTCTGGACAAAAGTGAACTAGGGTTAATGGCAGGCCCCCCTGCGAAAATTAATGTAGCCGACCCGAGACCGAGTCGAGGCCCTAGATATCGTTACCCTGAACAGGCAAAAAAGGTGATTGCGGAAATGTTACAAGACATGTAGAATAGGGAGATCATTGAGAAGTCAACATCTGCGTGGCTTTCACCCATTGTCTTAGTGAATAAACCTGATGGTAGTAAGAGGATGTGTCTGGACTACCGACACGTTAACACATGCCTTAGTACTGATATTTATCCCTTGCCCAGACTGGAAGAGCTAGTAGAACAGGCAGCGGGCCAGCAATTTTATGCCACCCTTGACATGCGTGAGGCTTATTTTCAAATTTTATTAGATGAAAACAGCAGGGACATTACCACCTTCAGTGATGGAGTCACATTGTATAGATTCAGGCGACTACCGTTTGGCTTAAGCTGCTCCCCTGCAATTTTTTCTCGCCATATGGCTACCTTCATATCTCCCCTGCTTAAAGAAGGCTGGATTAAAAACTACTTAGACGACTTAATCATTTGGGCACCAGATTTTGCTACCCTAACAAGCCGACTACGAAAGGTCTTTTCCCTACTCACTGAGAATGGCGTCAAACTAAACTTAAGTAAATGCGAATTTGGGAAAGAGGAAGTCACATTCCTAGGATACAAGATCTCAAAAGAGAGCAGCTGACCTAATCCTAAGAATGTAGAAGCTATCCTAGAAATGAAACCCCCAACTAAAGTAAAAGAAGTAAGGAGATTCTTAGGAATGGCCGGGTTCTATCGAAAACATGTAAATAACGTTGCAAAAATAGCCACCCCTCTCACTTATGCTGGGATCACACATCTGCGATTTCGCAGAGGAACTGTCTTTTAGAGAGCATGCTGAACTGCTCTCTGGTGTTGATGAGACAAAAGGGAAACGGTTAGTGAGGACATGGGAAGGGTCTTTGAAGGGCTTCAGCACCCTCCTCGCTTCCCATATATCCTCACCGGGAGTAGCTCACACCTGTTCGGTAGGTGTCTTCCTACCTACTCCTCATAAATATATATATATATATATATATATATATATATATATATATATATATATATCTATATATATATATATATATATATATATATATACACACACACACACACACACACACACACATACACACACACACACACACTAACCAAAGGGGAGGCGGTGGCTGAGTCGTCAGAGTAACGGCTCCGTGTTCAGGAGGACGCGAGTTCAATCCCCGCCCGGTGCCACCAAGCTGGGATTTTTCAGCCGACGCCGAGTGGCTTAAAACTACCCACATGCTGTCCAGAAGACCACCTATCAACCTGGACTCTAGATTCTAGGATCAAAGATGAGCTCCGGGAGGGTAGCATGAGCCAATGCAAGATGGCGCCACTATAAACACTCGCCTGCGCCAGAACAGGCTGGGCCGACCATCAGGACCCACCGGAAAGAAGCCTTGGACCGACCATCAGGATCCACCGGGAAGAAGCCTACCGGCGCAATAGGCCGCAATGTAAAAAAAAAAAATAAATAAATAAAAAATATTCTTGGCATCCTGCATATCCCGACGCTCTAGCGCTAAGGTTATTATTTCGGCTGATCAACCTTATAGGTTTTCAATATGGTAAAATAATCCCCATCTGGCACAGCCAGTTGCTTGTGTCGACTCAAATTTGATAGTCGGTTAGTAACGAGCACCCAGTGCTTCAAGTAAGTAGTAGCCCATGCTGCCCTCCCTTGCTGTCGCTGATATTGCTTTATTGTTTCTTGCTTCTAATTCAGCAGTTCTTAACCTGGGGGTCGTTATCTCCTGGGAACGAAGTAAGTTGTTTTGAGGTATGTTGGATTTTATTCGTATGGTGCAAGGTTTTCTGCATGTTATACCGTATCTACAACTTCTGTAATAAATTGTAAGTGGAAAGAGTTTACAATCTGTAATATCTTGCTAACAAGCTAATGAAGTAGTCAAGAGAAATACATAATAATTTTACTGTGTACTCTAATTAATAATTTTACTGTGTACACTACCTTATAATTTTTCATTTTGTTAAACGAGGCTATTATTTTGCATTTAGGAATACTATTCTATTATTTTGTATTCATGAACACTAGGCTATTATTTAGCAGTTAGGAATACTATTTTATTATTTTGCATTTATGAACACTAGGGTATTATTTTGCATTTAGGAATACTATTCTATTATTTTCCATTCATGAACACTAAGCTATTATTTAGCAGTTAGGAATAATATGCTATTATTATAAATTCATGAATATTAAGCTATTATTTTGCAGGTGGGCAGGGTAGCAGCGTGTGGCAGGACAGTGTGAGTGTGAGTGAGCGGTCACTCACCAACGGTTTTTCACACCCTCCCGCTCCCTCGCTGCCATCTCCCTTCCCGAAGCAGCAACACTGCCATACGCACGATGTACAAAGTCGCTCGCATGTACGCTCACATACACCGCGACCCCCTGCGTTTGACGAGGGTATGTAACCGCATACTGTGATGGTCTCTCACTTAACCGTGCGAATAATCGTGCAATTTGGCCAATGTCGCAGACTTCTGAGAAACTTTTTGAACATTTCAAAATGTTCGCGCGACGGGCCGGCACGTGCAAGTCATGCGAACTTTACCGCGCGACTATTGCGACTAATCGCGGGGATGTCGCTACGATGTCGAGCGTATATGCCGATTTCGGAAATTTTCAAAATCGCCAACCGTCGCAGAGCGAAATCGCAGATGTGTGATCCCAGCATTACCTCACTCGGGCCAAGGAAAGCTTCAATTGGAACGAACAATGTCAAACAGCTTTTGAGACAAGGAATGCCTTGCTAATGCGCCACTGCTAGCCACTGCTAGCCACAGCGCAAACTAACCAGCCATTCATAATAACTACCAACGCCAGTAACACCCATGTAGGCGGAGTCATAAGTCAGATCCAACCATGCGGAGTCACCAAACCTCTCGGCTATTTCTCGAAGAAATTAAATCACACTGAGTGCCGATACTCCGCCATTGACAAGGAAGCACTAGCGGTCCTGCTTACCTGTTGGCAGTTTCACCATTATTTGTGGGGTACTAGATTCACCATAGTAACTGACCATCAACCCCTTACCAGTATTTTTGAAAGGAAGACCAAATCTGCGAGAATGAACCAATGGACCTTAGAAATGAGAGAATACAACTAGTATGAGATACAGTATTTAAAGGGGAAGTACAACTTTGTGGCCGACCAACTTTCAAGGCCAGTGCTAATCATCCAACGTACTCCTGAAACCACATTCCTAGGTTTTCCCAAATTAGTCTTTAAAGAACATCAGAGAGAAGAAGTGAAATGGAGAGAATTTATTGAATATTTGGAAGGAAATTCTGTCCCTATTAAACATTATCATAAAACCATCTTGCAGCAATTTGAAATAAGGGATGAGATTCTATACTATGCTAGGGAAACAATTGATGGAGGCATACATTACACCCTGGTAGTACCTCACAACTTAAAGACCAAAGCTTTACAACACGCTCATGAAATATCAGGTCATTTAGGACAAAATAAAACTATAAAAAGGCAGAAGAGTTATTCTACTGGTGCAATTTGAAGGTAGAGGTCTGTAACTATGTAAAACAATGTCCGACTTGCCAACGATTTAAGGGTCAAGGATTGCAGCAGCCCTGGCGGGAATTACCATCAGTGGGGAAACCGTTAGAGAGAGTAGATGTCGATCTGACTGACCTGATTGCGGGAAGTTAGGGATACCGATATGTGTTCACCATCATTGATCATTACAGTCGATTTGTCAAATTCTACCCCCTTAAAACTAAGCACACACAACAAATGGTGGAGGCTCTAGGTCAGTATGTGGCTGACTATGGGACGCCCGAGGGGATGGTCCTCGACAATGGGGGCGAGTTCACTTTGAACGCCTTCCAAGACTTCTGCCAGCGACACCTCATAACACTGCACTACACTACCCCCTACCACCCCGCTGGAAATGCAGTCACGGAGAGAATGCATCGCACCCTCAAGGCAATCCTGGCTGCATTGTACCAGGGTCATCCCTTACGATGGCCCCGACTTCTCCAGACGTGCCAGTCCACCATAAATGCAGCTGTCCACACCAGTACTGGCCAGCAACCGTATTTCGCATTTTTTTCGCGACACACTTCCCGAACAATCGGTACCCGCCTACCTGTCATAGACGGAGAGGAGGACGCTGTTGCGGTTGCACACCGCATCATTTGGGAAACCCACAAACGAATGACCTGAAAGTACCGGAGTGTGGTGAATAGGAAGCGCAAGGACCAGAGGGTGGGAAAGGACGCTTTGGTGTGGGTTCAGCGAGAGACAACACAGTCAGGGGTGTGTAAAAAACTAAGTGTCCGATGGAACGGTCCATATCGGGTAGTGGAAGTGTTGCGGGATGGTGGTGCATATGTGGTAAAGGACCCATTTACGGGCCAAATGTTACAGCGAGCGGCGGAGAAAGTTAAGCCATTCCAAGGAGACGAGCAATGGTTGTTGGAGCCTCAAGACACGACTTTCCACGCTGACGTGGCAACCGAGGTTTTACCCCCCAGAGTGCGCAGACACCCAAGACGCTACACTGAAGAATGTTAGGAGTGCTTAGAATGTTTATCAGGCTTGTAGTAATCCTGTGGTGCGCTAACCCACCTGGCGGAGAGAATGAAAGGAAGCACTAAGGAAACGGAAGGAAGGAGTGCATGAATAAGTAGTTGTGATAAATAATTTGTGAGTTCATGTGATATGGTAACCACTTTATTTCGCAGAATGTTAACTGCAACCAACAGCCAACACGGGCCATGCCGCAGTGGATCCACTTCAGGACGTGGCAAGCGCTCGTACCCACACCTTAGGAGACCTGACCAGAATGAGAGGTTGGAATGAATGAGGGAGTGAATGTTGACCAGCGTGAAAGGAATGGGTGACTGAGGTGCCAAATCTTCCCATGGAGAGTGCCAGGGGACTTAAGGTTAAGCCCCCACACTGACGGCGGACCAAGAGGTTGGTTGGGGTGGAACTACCCATCACTAATATTGGTGTTATGTCTCAAAGAGACATTGTGGAGTTGTGATCCGACTGAGGTCACTGTTTAGGGTTAATGACCTCCGTCCAGAGTCATGTTAAGTGCCAGGGTTTACTACAGTCAGGGAGGTGATAACGCCTTACGTGGGAAGGGCGGAGTGAAACTGAATTGTGAAGGAAGGATTTATGAGGTGAAAAATTCTTTGTGGAGGGAATATGTCGTGTAATGCGGGGAAAACCAGAACAATCGATCATCTTAAAAAATTAAGGTATTAACTGTGAATCATGTGATAGTGCGGCAGGGCAGACATTCAGATAGACAGACGAACCAGTGATGGGTCAGCATCGCGTGATTCTGACTCATCGTGAAGGTGCCGAATGATTGTTAGTTTTTTTTTATCATGGAGAACGAAGGAGAAGAATTTTTCACCTAAGTCACGTGGGAGAGAGAAACGGCTGTCTCTGAACTCCTTCTGAGATAGTGGAGCAGGCCAAGTATCTGTAACTACAACCACCGGTAGTATCCTAGTTTAGCCGGCGGCCACGCCAAAGGGGGGAGGAGGAAGCGAGTAGGGAAGGCAGTGACAACTGGCTCTCAGACGAGCTCTGAGCCTCTTCCTACGCAGGTACATGTGAAATTAACTCCTAGGGTCAGTGATTATTTAGTGTGTTACAATGTTATTATTACCTATAACGATTAAACTCAGACGAGCTCTGGCCTCTTCCTACGCAGGTCCCCTACTGACTGAGCGATTACCCCTTTGTTGTGTAGTGATTAAAGTATGTGAAATTTCCCTTTGTTGTGCGGATCTATGATCACCCTCTGGTATCTTAGATCCGCACGAATGTCTCATCCCATGAGCAACTCAGTAAGCACTTATCAGTGATAGAAGAGATAAATTTTCAGTGTCTTTTGTATATTCTCTTGTTTGTGTGGATTCATGACCACCCTCTTGGTGTCTTGAACCCCCACAACTGGGTCAGCATCGCGTGATTCTGACTTAACGTGAAGGTGCCGAATGATTGTTAGTTTTTTGTGGACACATCGGTGGTAGGGAAACATTTTCCTGTAATAATTATGCATCATTGAACCATGATTAGGGTAGCTTGTTATTTAGCAACGGTTAGGTATTTAAGCTATATATATATATATATATATATATATATATATATATATATATATATATATATATATATATATATATATATATATATATATATATATATATATATATATATATATATATATATATATATATATATATATATATATATATATATATATATATATATATATATATATATATATATATATATATATATATATATATATATATATATATATATATATATATATATATATATATATATATATATATATATATATATATATATATATATATATATATATATATATATATATTTGTAATAGTCTGATCTGTGATGAGTGTGCCCTTGTAAGGTGAATAGGAGTGATGAGTGATAATTAGGATTGTTATATAATTTCAGCATAACTCGCTACAATTACCAACAGAATGATGAATTGTAAATAATATTGTTACTTAACTTCAATAAGCTCGCTACCATTACCAATATTATCTTACTATCAAGTGTGCTTCATAGTTGTTAGGGTTACACAACACAAGGTTAAATTATTATGAGGTTTATTCACATTCTGTTGGTAATGGTAGTGAGCTTACTGAAGTTAAGTAACAATATTATGGACAACTCATTATTCTAATGAGTTGTCCATAATATTGTTACTTAACTTCAGTAAGCTCACTACCATTACCAACAGAATGTGAATAAACCTCATAATAATTTAACCTTGTGTTGTGTAACCCTAACAACTATGAAGCACACTGGATAGTAAGATAATAAAAACAGAGGATCGAAGCTGAAGGCAACACACAACTAGGTAAATACAACTAGGTAAATACACACCACTCCATAGCTCAGTTGGTTAAAGCGCTGCACTGCCAGTCTTCATGACCTGGCAGGCGGAGGTTCGAGCCCTGCTCAGGCAGGGATTTTTCTGCTGACAAGGAGTGGTTACTGTCCCCCTCCTGAGCAAGAGGTATGGGGGGTGTGGTGTGTGAGGTCCTAGCAGTACCCAGAGATCGACTATAATGAGCCTTGCTCCTGTCCAGAGGGTACTTGATGGCGATTACGAGTCCAACTCATGATCAGGCAGTGGTGAATTACACACACACACACACACACACACACACACACACAAATTTATAGATTTTTTGGAATGGATTAAGGGAAGAAGTGTCTGCACAAAATGTTCAGAAAATATAAGAGAGACTGGACAAATTTACATACGGAAACAAAAACACTACGAGCATAGCCATTTGCATTATAATAAAGTAAATATAACAAGGTAAATAAATACACACACACACACACACACACACCACTCACCTGAGAATCTAAGAGAAGTGGCCCAGCAGCAGAGGTGGTGGCTGTAGTGTTGACGTAAAAAAGGGACTCTGAATTACGATAAAATAGCACATTGAGGGAAAGTTGGCCAAACACCAGCACTGCTACAACCAGAAGCAGCAGCCGTTTCAACCTCGGCCGGCATACGCTAACTGTCGGAGGTCTGCCTCCGCTACCCTCAGCAACTCCATGGGTTTCCACCGGACCCATTAGAAACCAGCCTGCAGGAGAGATGCACATTTGTTACTACAAACACTCAAGCAGCTTAAGTTCAACAATTTTAAAATGACAAACAAATATCATGCCGCCAATATGTCTGCAATATCAGTGCAAAGATGCTGCGGTGAAGCCACGATCCGCGGGCTTCATGTGGTGCTGTCTGCCCTGTGCAGTCTGGTGCCATTTCTCTTGACTGGGAAAGGGGGCTGGTTGTCCCTATTTGGAAAAGTAAAGGGGACCAAAAGGGCAGCAACAATTACTGTGGTATTACACTACTCGGTGTGCCGGGAGAAGTGCCCGCTCATTTGTTGCGGATGTGAATTAAATTTAATCTGCAAACATTTCACACACTTGAGCAGTTATAGTTCACGAATGCCAAATCAACAATTGACCGGGTCCTAGCACTTCATATCCTTGTGGAACGCTGATGTGTTTTGATAGGGTCTGCAAACAGCTTATGTCAATCTCAAGAAGGCTTTAAACTCAGTGCATCAAAAGGCACTCTGGGACGTTCTATGAATCCGTGGATTTCCTGCAAGGAATACTGACCTGATGACTGGCCTTTACTCTGGGACTGAATGTTCTGTGAATTGTGAGGGAGGTGTTTCTGGCTTCTTCCCTGTTAATTCAGGAGTGAGGCAGGGGTGCATTCTTGCTCCAAAACTTTTCAACATTTGCATGTACTGGATTTTCAACAAAGTTGTTGATCAAATTCATAGCAGAGCATCTGTCGATGACACCAAGGTCAATAACCTTGTGTTTGCTGATAATGCAGTACTTCTCAGAATCGCTGGAGATCTTGATGTTGGCTCTCGAAGTGTTACATGCAGTTAAGTGGAAGGAAGAAGCTAATGTGGGCATGATCATCATGGCTCCAAAGATGGGAGGACAGGAGTGTCTACTCAAACCTTGTCAGAGAACATTGCTGTGAAGACCAGGAGAAAAAGAAAAGATATTTTAAACTTTGCTCCCACAGCATGAGGTGTTATCTTGTCAATTAAATAGTAAACAAAGCAGCTCTACCAGTCCACTTTACGAGTCTCTTGGTAGGCCACAGTAGTTCCACTAATCCACATTCCTCAGCTACTGCCGTCATCTGTTTGTTTACATAAAGACGCAAAGTTGTTCGTACCCACAACCGTTGGAGAAAAACAGTCAGTGTGACACCGCCTATTGCACCTTTAACTCTCATCCGTACAGGTACGATAAAATTAAATTAAGTTTTCGTCTATATTTTATGTTTAGCACTGTATTTATCTTTTTTGTGTGTTAGATATTCATTGGTTTTGTGTTATGAATTTATGCACAAAGTACTGTTGTAAAAGTTTAAATAAGCAATCATCTGGGGTCCAGGAATGGATTAATCCATCTTACATTGATTCCTATGGGGAAAATTGCTTCGGTTTACAAACATTTCGGGTGACGTACGGCCTTCAAGAACTGTTTATATATATATATATATATATATATATATAATATATATATATATGTATATATATATATATATATATATATATATATATATATATATACATATATATATATAGTATATATATATATATATATATATATATATATATATATATATATATATATATATATATATATATATATATATATATATATATATATATATATATATATATATATATATATATATATATATATATATATATATATATATATATATATATATATATATATATATATATATATATATATATATATATATATATATATATATATATATATATATATATATATATATATATATATATATATATATATATATATATATATATATATACAATCAAACCTCGGTATACGAGTGCCTTAGTTTATGAGCGTTTAGATTTACGAACAAAAGAAAATCACTAAAATGCCTTGGTTTACGAGCGATGACTTGGTGTACGAGCCGAAGACGTGAGCGTGGGTTCCCGTTGTTCACCGCAAGACGAGAGTGCTCAGAGCGGAAAACAATGGGAATAGGATCTCAAGCTAGTATCACATTTGGCCTTTTTCCTCCAACCACGTTGGCGGTAGGCGCAACAGGCAACTACAACTTTAAGCCGTTATCTGGCGATCAAGAATTACCCCAGAGGGAGCAAGAATTATATAAATCTTACGAAATGCTTGAGAGTCTTGTTCTAGTGCTCTTGGCAAGAATCAGGAGTGTGGCACAAGCCACGGCGGAGGTGATGACACACGTAAACACACCGCGCCGCACCTCCCTAGGCCTATGGCGATGACCATTTCCTGAGCTTTCTATGGATAACCCTGCCAGGTGGGGGTGGATATAGAGTTCACGAAGTTACTGTTGTGTTACTGCTGCACCACAGAGCATTTGAAAGCATCATTGTAGGATAAGTAAGAACTTTCCAGTATGAGAGTGGAGTCTAACGGAGGGATTATCAGTCAATCTCTTCTCTCTTCATCGAAGCGTCGCTTAGAGTGTTTCCGTCAGGAGGTATAAGCAAACGCTCACTTCTCTTCCCCCTTGGAAGCTATCTTCCCATGTAGTGTTGGCACTGCTGCAACTCAAACAAACATTGAAAACCAAAACATTAATGCATTTTAGGTACATTTCTATAATGGACAATATTATGTGGCTAATATTTATATAAACAGTGTTTGATGCAGTGACATGCACTATATATAGCAGAAAATTTTATATTGATGCGCTGGTTGGTACCCATGGCGACATCTGTTTACAAGGCTGCCCGAGCTAAGGGTTGCTAACTGGCATTTTTCATCACATTATCTTTTTGAAAATCACAAAATAACATGCGGGATAAATTTTGTGGACATGTGTGACCAAATACAAAAGGTGGACAGCACTGACGATATCTCCTTGGATGCTTTATTTGATTACCTACAACCTGCAGGTGCTGGTCGATACAGGCAGCCTACACACACACACACACACACACACACACACACACACACACACACACACACACACACAGATACACATAGGAAATTTGGTAATAAACCTCAGTTTGGCTATGTATATTCATGGATTTGGTAAGCACCCACTCATGAGACTTGGCAACTCTACGCGGGCAACGGTTTCCCATCTTGGAGGAAGTATTATTAATTATTATTCCTCCAAGGTTCCAATGTTGGCTTATATTATTATAAGAACAGTGAAGTCCGGATGAATGTAGATATGGAGACAAGACTATTAGATCTTAGCTCGGGCCCGGTAGACTATAAATAGGTATATAGTAAATACAAATAGGTAAACACACACACACACACACACACACACACACACACACACACAGGAAATTTGGTAATAAATTGCTCAGTTTGGCTATGAATTTTCATGAATTTATGAAGCGCCCACTCATGAGACTTGGCAACCTACGCGGACGGTGGGTTCCAATGTTGGCTCATAATATTATAGGAACCGTGAAGTCTTGAATAAACAGAAAAATATTGTTTCTCGCATTGTATGACTTTTTATATAAGGCCCAGAAAATATAGATTGTTCTTATACCCAATTAATAATACAGCAACATGGAAAACTGTTGTAATAAATCATTAAATGTGCAAAAATATTGGTGAAGAGCTGCCATTCAGCTGCTCTTCCCGAAGAGAGAGAATTATTTCGTTACCTTCCCGCTCGCCGCTTCGCGCGCTGCATCAAAGACACTCCTCGTCACTGATAATACCGTTTGGTCCACGAAACCTGCTTTCCTCACGGGAAGGGGGAAGAGATTGAGTCCCTTTAAAGAGATAGTCCCGACATAGGCGGCCCTGTGTATAAGGCTGCTGGGCGCCATTTTTGGCCCTTCGAGCACCGTGCCGACTTTGAATTGAGGTGATAAAAACATAATTTTACCTACTTTGGAAGCAGATTCGGCTGCTTTTTAATGTAACAATGCCTTGCTGCCTAGCCTTCGGCTGTAGCAACATGCCACAGAGGGGATACAAAGTGTATAATTTAACTGCAAGGCCGCTGAGAAGACAGAGGTGTGCTAACAGTCAGTCGTCTTAGGAGGAAACCATCGGTTATGACAGCAAAACACACACACTGCCATTGCGTGTGTCTTGCTGTCATAACCGCCCTCCCTTTGTACTGTCTATGGAAAATTGGAAATCTTTGTGAGAGAGGCACAGCTACAAGGATTGAAACAATCATTCACATCAGATCCAGCCATCGAAGCTGATGAGGGAAGCTGTGGCCATTATGGCCAAAATTATTGGATGTGATCTCTCCCACAGGGCTCTAGCTGTTATTACAGACTCACAATGGATATGTCACACTCATCAAGGCCACAGTCTAATAGACTGGACGTGTTACAAGAGTTTAATGAACAGAAGCTAGCTTTTGGTGAGCCATACCTGTTTGAAGCTGATGAAGGAAGCTGTGGCCCTTATGGCCAAAATTATTGGATGTGATCTCTCCCACAGGGCTCTAGCTGTTATTACAGACTCACAATGGATATTTCACACTCATCAAGGCCACAGTCTAATAGACTGGACGTGTTACATGAGTTTAAACAGGTATGGTGAGCCATACCTGTTTTGGTAAAACTCTAGAATCACACCCAACTCACTCTAAAAGTTAACATATTATTTGTTGAGACTGTATTTGCTTATTATCACTCTGGTAACCGTTTCCATTATTATTACTCGTTTATGAGATTTTAAAATGCAGGGAAATATTACTATTTCAGCGGCGATAGGTTAGGTTACTATTTGCTCATGTATGTGAAGGGTCTTCATCTAAGAACTCCTCTAGGTTTGGTTCTAAGTGCATCTTTATTTAATAGCCTAATGTATATAGTTCCACAGTCTTCATTTTCATGGGTACCAATGTCATTATAATATGTTGAAGACATGTGCATTTTCCTACAGTATTCTCTAAACCTACAGCTATTTTGACCCTCAAGCAAAATGAAACACGTTTACATGGTCTTAGTATTTTACTGTATTATTTCTTAATCAACAATAAGTATTTAAATTAAATTAAATGTTATTGAATTATAATCATTGATGACTTATCTTCACAATACCTTGGAATCGCACAGAACACTTATTGCAGCAAATGTTTTTTTTTTTTTTTTTTTTACGTCGCGGCCTATAGCGCCAGTAGGCTTCTTCCTGATGGTCGGCCCAAGGCTTCTTCCCGGTGGGACCTGATGGTCGGCCCAGCCCGTTCTGGCGCAGGCGAGTGTTTATAGTGGCGCCATCTTGCATTGGCTCATGCTGCACTCCCGGAGCTTATCTTTAATCCTAGAATCTAGAGTCCGGGTTAATAGGTGGTCTTCTGGACAAAATGTGGGTACTTTTAAGCCACTCGGCGGCGGCTGAAAAATCCCAGCTTGGTAGCACCGGGCGGGGATTGAACTCGCGTCCTCCTGAACGCGGTGCTGTTACTCTGCCGACTCAGCCACCGCCTCCCCTGTGTGTGTGTGTGTGTGTGTGTGTGTGTGTGTGTGTTAACACAATAAAGAGAGCAGCACGGCGAGTAATGGAATCAAGGCCCCCTCCACCCCCAGATAATTAGTTTACACTAATTTTCTCTCCATATGCTAAAGTTTACTGCAAGCAGGTAATGGAAAGGAAGCAAAGTGCCTTTGCATTGATGGAGCTTGGATAGTGTGTCAGCCACGTGGCCCATGACAAGTATATCAAGGCTCATGACGTTCAGGAGGCAGCGTCCCTCCCTGCAAGCAAGGGTCAGGTGATGAAGGGATATGTAGGTAATAGAAAGACTTCCCCAACTGCTGCCGATAATGTTTTACAGCGATAAATTTTGTTAAATTCATTAAACAAAGCAGCATCACTGGTTGCCAACCAAGTTGGTTACCACGCTCCAAGAAGAGGGGGGGGGGGGTATTGGGTGTCTTGGTGTCTTGCCGACTGTCTGGGACATTCGGCCAACTAGTTGCCAGCATGTCGTGCTACCCCTCACGACTCCAGACTCCCGTCACGACGTCGGCGCAGCATTCAGCAACAGTCTCAAGACCTCTTTCAAGACATGCCCGACCCTTTCACATCAACACCCAAGACCTCGTGTACCCCAGAGTCGTGGGTAGTCGTGGCCCAGAGTCGGCACAATGTGAACGGGGCTTAAGGCTTTTCATCTCATCAGCTCTCCTCCTCTTACTGATAGTCTTCTACCT
The DNA here is from genome assembly GCF_024679095.1 of Eriocheir sinensis. Lineage (NCBI taxonomy): Eukaryota > Metazoa > Arthropoda > Malacostraca > Decapoda > Varunidae > Eriocheir > Eriocheir sinensis. Next base: position 15,644,556 of record NC_066549.1, on the reverse strand, counting down.
CTTAAATTCCGCCGCCATGTTGCCGCTCTCTCTATCTTCTATCGATATTTTCACGCTGACTGCTCTTCTGAACTTGCTAACTGTATGCCTCCCCCCCTCCCGCGGCCTCGCCGCACACGACTTTCTACTCAAGCTCATCCCTTTACTGTCCTTGGCGCCGGATCCAGAGAGAAGACTGCTTACCGACATCGGTATCGTTACCGAGCGTTTGCCCGGACGACATCACTAAATTCAGATCCAAAGAGGAGACTTAACGATATCGCTCGGGCCTCGCAACTTCAGAAAGCCAACTGAATGGGTAAGCGCCACGATGATGTCATCCGACTCGACAGCCAATCACAGCAATTCTTTGAAAAATTTTCAGCCAATCATACGGATGCCTCATTCAGCTGTGGCGGCCAACGTTGCCAGATTGTCGTATATACATATATATATATATATATATATATATATATATATATATATATATATATATATATATATATATATATATATATATCTATATATATAGATATATATAGATATATATATATATATATATATATATATATATATATATATATATATATATATATATATATATATAATCAGAGCTGGGCACTTCCAATCATCAGTCCGATCATCCGATCTTCCGATTTGATCGGAACAGCATTTAGCGGTCGGAATGCAAAGATTGGATCATCTTTGTATGAGGTAATCGGACTGTGGAGATCGGAACTTCACAAACTAACTTCCAATCACCGATCACAGAAAATAACGTGGTCAACGTTGTCATGGCAACAAGTGACTGCGGACTTCTTACAATTATTTTTATACACGTTGCTGAATGGTTACTTCAATAAGGTTCTTTATTTATAAAATTAAGCGATAATTATTGATCGTTAATTTATTTAATCCTGGTAAGGTATCGTGAACGAGACACGCAGGCGCAAAGTCGCTTTATTTGCTTGGCGGGACTTGTTACACGACGCCATGACAGTGTGGTGTGGGCTGCAGTAGTGGGCTTCCGCTCACTCCAGTAACCGAGTGGCCTGCCCCAGTTGTCAGTTATGCATTTTCTGATGCATTGTTACCACCCTCTAATGGCGGCAGTTCCAGTTCCTTTTCGGGAAACCAACAAGACCTAAGCTAAAAGGGGGGGGAGGGGGCTTCGCCCCGCCTCGACCTCCCCACCTTCTTAACTGGTGCCTTCCCTCGACCCCCCCCCCCCCCACACACACACACCCGTCGGGGTACCCCCGCAACAAGAGGAGGAGGAGGAAGGAGGTCTCGCGAGACAGCGCAACATGCCGCCCAGACCACGGCACCAAACTAACGCCCCATACCCCTCCCATCAAAGAACTTATCTAACCATCTTCTTGAATGTATTTATCGTGTTGGCGCTCACCACATGACTTCTACGTCTGTTCCACTCATCCACCACTGTTGGTAAACCAATTCTTGCCTATGTCTTTGTTGAACCTGAATTTATCCAACTCAAACCCATTGCTACGCGTCTTACCCGGTGTGGTGTCATCTGCCATCCACGTATCCTAAGACATCCCATCCAATCTGCGCATGCGCGGGATTTGTTTACAAACAAAGGGTGGATCCATTGCGACACGGTACCGTGCCTTTGTCGACTGCCTATAGCAATATGTCCCACCTGAGTTTGTTTTTTTATCTTTTTAAAAGTAAATGTTGACGTATGTTTTGAATTTGAAAATTGCTTGAAATATGAAAGTTTCTTCCTGCACCCTTTGTATGTCAGTAAATGAGGTAAATGAGGTATGTCGGTAAATGTGATAAATGAGATAACCTGCCCCCTAGTATGTCGGTAAATGTGATAAATGAGATAACCTGCACCCCTTGTATGTCGGTATATGTGATAAATGAGATAACCTACACTCCTTGTATGTCGGTAAATGTGATAAATGAGATAACCTGCACCCCTTGTATGTCGGTATATGTGATAAATGAGATAACCTACACACCTTGTATGTCGGTAAATGTGATAAATGAGATAACCTACACCCCTTGTATGTCGGTAAATGTGAGAAATGAGATAACCTACACCCCTTGTATGTCGGTAAATGTGAGAAATGAGATAACCTACACCCCTTGTATGTCGGTAAATGTGAGGAATGAGATAACCTACACCCCTTGTATGTCGGTAAATGTGAGAAATGAGATAACCTGCACCCTTTGTATCTCGGTAGATGTGATTAATGAGATACCCTACACCCATTGAATATCGGTAAATGTGATAGGTGAGGTACCCTACACCCCTTGTATGTCGGTAAATGTGATATATGAGGTAACTTTTTTGTTTGTTTACATCTCAGCCTATAGCGCCGGTAGGCTTTCTTCAGGGGCCTGGTGGTCGGCCCAAGCCCGTCATGGCGCAGGCAATTTTTATAGTGGCGCTAGTTATGCTTGGCTCATGCTGCCCCCTGGAACTCATTTTTGATTCGCTTGTGCGGTTTCTTCTAGAATCCGGGATGATAGGCGGTCTTCTGGACAGCCTGTGGGTAGTCTTAAACCACTCAGCGGTGACTAAAATATCCCAGGTGGTAGCTTGGGGATTCGAATAGACATTGTCCATGGCGTGATGAATGCTGGCCCCGCACGCTAATCACTTAGCCACCACCTACCCTTGTATGTCAGTAAATGTAAAAAATGAGATAACCTAAACCCCTTGTATGTCGGTAAATGTGATAAATGAGGTAACCTGAAACCTTGTATGTCAGTAAATGTGATAAATGAGATAACCTGCACCCCTTGTATGTCGGTAAATGTGATAAATGAGATAACCTACACCCCTTGTATGTCGGTAAATGTGATAAATGAGATAATCTACACCCCTTATATGTCAGGATATGTGATCAATGAGATAACCTACACCCTCTTCTGATTGATGGTCATGTTTCTCAGATTCTCTCCATTTAATGGTAGGTTATCTGAATTATGGGGTCCATATCATTCTTGAATTTGGCCATTTTCCCATAAAAGCTGCCATGCTGTCTTGCCGCCATCTTGCCTTTACAAACTACGATATCAACACTGTGTTTGTAAACATCGGGTTACGCGCATGCGCAGATCAGGATGGGATGTCTTGGGATACGTGGATGGCAGATGACACAACACCGGCTCACTTAAAATCAAAACCTTATTGCTTATGTTCTTCTTGTAAATAATTTATTTATGGACCAATATCTTTTATTCGAAAAGCTATTTATTCAGGAAGGGTAGGAGATTAAGGATTACTATCGCTCGTTTATTTATAGAATAGTAAAAAATATTTCCTAGATATCGATGATAAAATATTAAAAATTTGAAAAATGTTTGTTAAAAATCTAAATCAACTTCAAACAAAAGTTAAAATAGCGAACATAATTCCTTTTTCATACTTTCAGTAATTGAATAAAAAGAGTAGACTTAAGGTGCTATCACACGGGCAACTTTACTGGCATCTTGCCGCCAATATGGGCATCTTGACGTCAGTATTGGTGGCTAAACGCCTCCAAACACGAGACGCCAATTATAGTCATCTTGAAGCCAGTACTGGCGTCTTTGTTTACACTTTCAGCTGCTGTGTGGGCACTGTCTAGCCATGGAGCAAATTATTAGGTCCAAGGATGATCTTGCCACCCTCTGTGAGCTCTATCACGAAAACAAGTGTCTGTGGCATACCATAGCTGGGCGTTATCGCGATAAGTTATCGCGATACTTTATCGCTGATAACAAAATCGGATTATCGACCATCCGCTTCTTATTTAAATATATATCGGTATCTTCGTTACTTTTGTAACCAAACTAGCGATAATCGCTACTTTTTTTCCGCCTCTCAGAAAAAAACGTTGTCTCCTTACTGCGCATGCGTGGCCCAGTGTTGCATGAAAAAACTTCGGGGTATGAAATATCTTCGGAGATGAGATTTCATACTTAGATCATGAAAATTAAAACACTAGGTTATTTTTTTATGCTACTCAAAAATCAATATATCATTGAGAAAAATCATTTAACTTTGCCCCAAAAATGATTATTCACTGCCTCAAATTTGATATTCCATATTCGTTTGTGACCATGCCATGATATTGAAGGCACCCGGTGTTGTGTTATTTGGTGTCTCATAGTCAAAAGCTGGCGATTTTGTTTACAAACACTGGTCTCTCGTGAGCTGCGGATGCTCAGACCATTAAGTGTAGACCTGTACAGTATCACAATGCTTTTTTAACACATTACGAGTTGCTGGAAAGCTGAATCAAACAAACAGTACCACCATCCTCGCTGTTTCTAGAACGACGTACACTGTACATATAAATACAACTCGTACAGAGTGTCGTTCTAGAAACAGCGAGGATGGTGGTATTGTTACTATATGTCTGATTCAGCCTTCCAGCAACTCTTAATTACGGTTTAAAATCTTTATGAGACTGTACAGGTCTACGCTTGCTGGTCTGAGCATGCATCGTTCACGAGAGACCAGAGTTTGTAAACAATTTTTGACGGTGGGGACGCCAAATAACACAACACCGGTTCAGGCATTTCTAGTACTACCGTCCATATGTACGTGTCAACGTGTGGTTTTAAGGTTTTGTAAGTTTCCTAAAATACAGATCATGAAAATTTGAATTTATCAATGTTGTTCTATCTGAAATATCAATATAGTATCGTTTTCGCCTATCGGACTTATCGCTAGCTAGTATCGGAATTGTGGATTTATATCGGGTATCGGTTATCGGTTATCGCCTATATTTGTGTCTCTAGTTAACGAATATCGGTTATCGCCGTTAAGGTTTTTCATTATCAGTTATCGGTTATCGGGAATAAGGTTTTCTGTTATCGTGCCCAGCTATGTGGGATACCAGGGATGAAAACTATTCGAAGAAAAATATGTAGAGAGAAATTTTCAAGAAATTAGCAAAAGCTCTGAAGGAGTATCCAAACTTAGGACCTGTAACGCCTGGTAAATCCTTTTATTTTATACTCGATATATGTTTAGCATCCAGTTTGTTTTGATCTGTGCTGAGGCCGAAAACATCTGTTGCGCGTGTGATAGGAAGAGTGCTCCTTGCCACCGGTACCGGCGGCTACATGCCAATAAAAGACACCAGAAGATGTCCGTGTGATAGCACTTTTAAATAAATGTCTAAAATAAGAAGTTAAGATTTTCCTTACCATGTCCTATATACCAAAAGAAAAAGCAAAAATAAAGATATTTATAAGCAAATAATTAAGTTATTACTTATTTGAAATTATTACTTAATGAACGCCTAAAATAGGTGTTTCTTGTAATTATTATTTAAAAAAATAATAGTAATTATTATAGGTTTCAATGATCGGATGATCGGAATGGTGATCGGAACAGCCGTACTTAAAAAATGATCGGATGATCGGAATCAGATCAGTTGCCCAAACTGATCGGATGATCGGGGATCGGAACAGCAAAAAAGTGATCGGTGCCCATCACTGATATATATATATATATATATATATATATATATATATATATATATATATATATATATATATATATATATATATATATATATCTCTTTCTCTCTCTCTCTCTCTCTCTCTCTCTCTCTCCTCACTCTCACGCACACTGGCAATATTTTTTCACTCATTACATTCAGAAACACAAAACAACACCTGAGTGACAGAGAGAGAGAGAGAGAGAGAGAGAGAGAGAGAGAGAGAGAGAGAGAGAGAGAGAGAGAGAGAGAGAGAGAGAGAGAGAGAGAGAGAGAGAGAGAGAGAGAGATTTACATAGATTTACATAGAAAATCAGACCACACAGACCCCATGGTCCAGACTTGGTGGTCTGTCCTTAAACCTAAGTGATTTTACATTAATCAGAAGACTCCAAAACGTTGCATTTCTACTCTAGTTGATATTAAGTTGAAGGAAGTGACGGTCGAGCTTATTTTTGAAGGAGTCAATCGTGTTACACTGGACCACTGATGGTGGAAGCTTATTCCATTCTCGCACTACAACGTTGGTGAAGAAAAATTTGGTGCAGTTTGAATTTACTTGTCTACATCTGAGTTTTACGCCATTGTTCCTCGTGCGCAAAGTGTCATCGATCATAAACAATGTTGATCTGTCTACATTCGTGAAACCATTAAGTATTTTAAAACATTCAATCAGTTTTCCTCGGAGGCGACGTTTCTCAAGAGAGAACATGTTAAGGGTAGAAAGCCTTTCTTCGTAGGATTTGTTGCGCAAGGAAAGGATCATTTTCGTTGCCCGACGCTGAACACCTTCTAATTTAACAATATCCTTTGCATGGTGGGGAGACCAAAACTGTACCGCATATTCCAAGTAGGGTCTGACTAAACTGTTGTAGAGCGGGAGTATTACATCTTTATTCTTGAATAAAAAGTTTCTTTTAAAGAAGCCCAACATTGTGTTCGCTTTATTTGCTGCATCGATGCATTGCTGTGAGAATTTGAGGTTTGACGCGATTTTGACCCCCAAGTCCTTGACGCGTTGAACGCTTGTGAGTTTAACGCCGCGCATTTCGTATTCGAACTTCTTATTCCTCGTTCCAACTTGAAGGACCTGGCACTTGTCTACGTTAAAGGGCATCTCCCATCTATCCGACCAAGCTGAAATTTTGTGCAAATCCTCTTGGAGGCTTTGCCTGTCTTCGTCAGTCAGAACCGAGTTACCAATCTTTGTGTCGTCTGCAAATTTACTAATGCGGTTATTGAGTCCAACATCCACGTCGTTGATGTAAATAATGAAGAGCACTGGGCCAAGAACCGAGCCCTGAGGGACGCCACTAGTGACAGGCGCCCACTCTGAGTTAAATCCGTCAATCACTACTCTTTGTTGTCTGTTGCTCAACCAATTCGCGATCCATTGGTTTACTTGACCGTCAATACCTATTTGCTTTAATTTGTAAAGTAATTTATGATGCGGGACTTTATCAAACGATTTCTGGAAATCAAGATAGGCTACGTCCAGTGATTTGGTTACGTCATAAACAGGGAAGAGGTCGTTATAAAAGGTTAATAGGTTTGATAGGCAGGATCTTTTGTTTCGGAAGCCATGTTGTGAGTCCCCAATTAATGAGTGGCTTTCAAGGTAACTCACAATTTTGTCTCTAATTATGCCCTCAAGTGGCTTACCTACAACCGAAGTTAGACTAATGGGCCTGTAATTACCTGGTACTTTTTTGTCTCCTTTCTTAAAAATCGGTGTCACGTTAGCCTTTTTCCAATCTGAAGGGACGATGCCTTGTCGCAAGGACATATTGAATACGGTTGTGAGGGAGGAGAGTATTTCGCTCTTTGTTTCTTTCAGCAGAGTTGGATATACTTTGTCAGGTCCAGGACTTTTATTTGTTTTAAGTGATTTGAGGGCTTTAAGGACTTCATCGGGTTTTATTTCAAAGTTAGACAATGCATGCTCGGGATTTACATTAGTACTGGTGTTGGTGGTGGTGGTGGGAGGACTGTTATTATTAAACACCGAGGAAAAGTAATTGTTTAATAGGTTTGCAACGTGTTGGCTGTCAGTCACTAGTGCTCCGTCGCTGTTTGTTAAAGGTCCAATTCCACTTCTGATCGCCTTTCTGTTGTTTATGTAACTGAAGAAGGATTTCGGATTATTTTTACAGTTGGCTGCAATATTTTCTTCGTATCTACGCTTTGCCTGACGCACTAATCTGTTTACTCGTCGCCTGGCATCATTGTAAAGTCTAATGTTTTCGGGCGTGCTTTGCTCTTTCTTTAACCTGTAAGACAATTTTCTCTCCTTGACTGAGTGTTTAATTTCGCTATTAAACCAAGGTGGACTTTTATTAGTGTTAATTCGCTTCTCGCACAAGGGGACAAATGTGTCCTGCTGAGTGAGTAAGTGATTTTTAAAGCTTAGCCAGGCGTCCTCTACATTGCCGTCATCTGATAGTTGCATATCTATTAGTTTTCGTCGGATTTCTACGAAGTTGGCTCTTTTGAAATTGGGCACCTTTACTTTATTTTCAGTCACCGATGTTTGAGCTCTAATGTCAACGCGCACTAGTTTATGATCGCAGGAACCGAGGTGTTCTCCTGTAGCAGTCACCGCTCAAATTTCGTGTTCCTTCCCCTCAGTGACAATAAGAAAATGGGGCGTTGCAGCATAGACTCTTATGTTCATTTTTACTTTGTGTCAATGTTTTCGTTCGTGCTCCTGTCTCGCTGTTTCCTGTGCGTCTAATTGTTTATCTCTTGTTACTTGTTTATCTTCTACTGTCCGTCCATGACCTTTGTGATTTTTGTCCAATAAAGTAACCCTGGCGGATATGACTTTCTCTATCCGTGAACCGATTAGCACTTAGAACACTCGCTACCACCAACAATTGGTGACCCTGCAGTGTTGCTATGGTTCAAGGTGGCTTATAGCCGGTGCCGTACCAAGGGCACTCTCTCCCAGAATGGAGGACCTGGGCAGGGTAACTTGTCCATTCGTCCGCCCTCTCCTGGGGCAAAAATCCTCACCTCCATTCGGGGTTCGTGGGGCTGAGCACTCAGGTCGGGAGAAATATTACGCCGTAGGCGTAGTTGCCACCTTCAGGGTTCTCCCCCGCCCTCCCCCAGGCGCCCTCTGCGCCTTCCCCAGGCACCCTCTGTGCCTCCCCCAGGCACCCTTTGTGCCCTCCTCCAGACGCCTTCTGCGTCTCCCACAGGCACCCTCTGTGCCTCCCCCAGGCACCCTCTGTGCGCCTCTTCCAGGCACCCTCTGTGCGCCTCCTCCAGGCATCTTTGGCGCCCTTCAGGCATCTTCTGTGCCCCATAGTGCTCCTCCAGCGCTCACCCCACCCCACCCCTCCTCCTTCCTGCCTTCCCGCTGGTCCGGCGACTGAGACACGCACACCGTGTGACACACTACACAGACTCAGTGAACACTCAAACACAGTGCCACACACGCAGTGTACACGCCACACACAGACTCAAGTGTACACGCCACACACAGACTCAAGTGTACACGCCACACACAGACTCAAGTGTACACGCCACACACAGACTCAGTGTATACGCCGCCACACACCACACAGACTCAGAGAGACACGCAAACACAGTGTGACACCCCACTGGGATTACTAGCTGCCCCCTGGATTAACCACCGCCTCCTGGATCTACCACCGCCGTCTTGGATTATCCTACACTTGTGGATCCTTGTGTATAGTGCAGTGTGTCCAGCAACAGTTCAGTGCAGCACGTCCCTAGCAATAGTTAGTGTCACAGTGTTACCCACTAAGCGTACAGTGTTGTGTTACAGTGCCTTTTTGAACACTGGTTCACTCCCCGAGCCACAGAGGCCCCTGGCACGTGCCAGCGCCTACAGTACACGCAGTTCGTTTTACTCTCACGGACTGCCGCGGCTCCTGGCACATGCTAGCGCCCCTAACTTTTTAACTCGTTGTGGCCCCCGGCTCGCTGGCATCTAGCGCCTTCCCACGCAGTCGTTCGACGCACTCACGACTGCCGCGGCTCCTGGCATATGCTAGCGCCTCTCACTCCTCAACCGGCTGTGGCCTCTGGCACGCTGGCATCTAGCGCCTTACCACCCAGTCGTTCGACGCCCTCACGGACTGCCGAGGCCCCTGACACGCTGGCAGCTGGCGCCTTTAATACACGCAGTCGTTCTACTCTCACCGACTGCCGAGGCCCCTGACACGCTGTCAGCTAGCGCTTTCACACGCAGTTCCCTCGACGCACTCTATGACTGCCGTGGCCCCCGGCGCGTTTACGCCAGTGCTTGTTGCCCATCTCCACGCCGCTCGACTTCACCATACCTGACGACGACATGCAACTCTTTCTCTACTACGGCGGTGTCCTTCAGAGCACCACTCTTCTGCTCAGGACCCGTCTACGTGGTTCGCGATTCGGGAGTACGGATTCAAGCCTTCCAGGATCTATTAAACACCCAACCACTCAACTCACCGCAGCTCAACTTACGCAGCCCACCTTACGCAGCCCACCTCACGCAGCCCACCTCACGCAGCCCACCTCACGCAGCCCAACTCCTCGCTGCTCAACTCCTCGCTGCTCAACCCCTCGCTGCTCAACTCATCGCTGCTCAGCACTTCAGCTCGACTTACCGTAGCTGTTGTCACTGCACTACTCACTCCAGCTCGACTCACCGTAGCTGTTGTCACCGCACTACTCACTCCAGCTCGACTCACTGTAGCAGTTGTCACCGCATTACTCACTCCAGCTCGACTCACTGTAGCTGTTGTCACCGCATTACTCACTCCAGCTCGACTCACCGTAGCTGTTGTCACCGCATTACTCACTCCAGCTCGACTCACCGTAGCTGTTGTCACCGCATTACTCACTCCAGCTCGACTCACCGTAGCTGTTGTCACCGCATTACTCACTCCAGCTCGACTCACCGTAGCTGAACTACTCAACGCAACTCTACTCAGCGCAACTTACAGTGCACCTCAACGCAACTACTGAGCGCAACTTACCGCGCATCTCGCCACAACTCTACACAACGCTACTCATCGCAACGCATCACCGTCTGCCCCAGCGCCCCAGCACCAGGGAAGATTTCGTCCCTCCTTCCTCGTCACTGGGAGAATCTGTGCAGTCACCGCTCAAATTTCGTGTTCCTTCCCCTCAGTGACAATAAGAAAATGGGGCGTTGCAGAATAGACTCTTATGTTCATTTTTACTTTGTGTCAATGTTTTCGTTCGTGCTCCTGTCTCGCTGTTTCCTGTGCGTCTAATTGTTTATCTCTTGTTACTTGTTTATCTTCTACTGTCCGTCCATGACCTTTGTGATTTTTGTCCAATAAAGTAACCCTGGCGGATATGACTTTCTCTATCCGTGAACCGATTAGCACTTAGAACACTCGCTACCACCAACACTCCTACCGTGACATTACTGACTAGGTTATCTTGGGTCGCTATAACAAGGTCAAGTATGTTATTTTGTCGAGTTGGTTCAGGAACCATTTGGCTTGGATAATTTTCCTATAGAAATTCGATCATTCTGTGGGACTCACCTTCTGTACCCGACAGTGTCGCCCAGTCGATATGGGGGAGGTTTAAGTCTCCTAGTATCAGTGAATCGCTGTTATTAAGTGACTGCCTTAAGACGCTGTACATTTCAAGATCGGCATCGAGTGATTGCCCCGGAGGCCTGTAAGTGACATATATTTAAATTGACTCTTGCAGTGTTTACTCGCACGCACAAATGTTCAACGTTACTGTTTCTTGGTGTTTTGTCAGTGGGTTGCAAGTAGCTTTTGACAAAAAGGGCGACACCACCCCCTCTACGGTTTACACGATCATTGTTGAAGAATCTGTAGCCATCTATGTTGTATTCGGAACTTAAATCAATATTAGTGGTGTCGATAAATGTTTCGGTTATAGCAATTACGTCAAAGTTTTCTGTCAGAGCAAGACATCGCAGTTCATCAAACTTGTTTCTTAGGCTACGCGCATTGAAACTAAGGACTCTTAGGTTATCTTGAAGCTTGGTAATAGATGTGGTGGTACTGGAGGGTTCAATGTTACGAGTCTGTTGCGGTGTATGGTGTCTATTTACACGGGCGGGATGGAAGGACGTGGCTGAGAGTCGTTTTTGTTGTTCGGGCGTTACGTACGGCGTTGTTGAGAGAGAGAGATTGTTTACATAGATTTAAATAGAAAATCAGACCACACAGACCCCATGGTCCACGGGCTGGATGTTTAAACGATCGTAACTTTCCGCCACTATAATCTTAGTAGCCCTCTCGTAGCCGCCATTTTATCGTGTGCTACGATCACCACTAAGATGTATTTTCAAAAGACCGTCCGGATGCTCATAGCTCACGATGATGCGATCTTAAATCTCGGTCCGTTCCGTCCCGCTGTCCAGGCGCTGGATCCAAGAAGCGTTAGCAAGCTCGCTAACTGAGATACCGATGTAAACACTCGTTAATGGCATCCAAGAAGCTAAACTATGAAGTCATAGCCTGGTTCTCAAGAGCCCCAGACCACTCGTAAACGTAGCGAAGTTCATCATCATAACCTTATTTGTGATTTTTTACCATTAAATATAAGTTTTGGAGTACACAGAGCAAATTCAATTATAAAATGATGATCTGTACACACTGTATACTACACGACTAAAATATCAACACGAGCGCCGCCTCGCTGCTGCTCACCTCCACCCCGGCCCGTGCCCCGGTACAGAATGTGTCACAAGAAAATCTGGCATCTCTAAGCATCATTGCCAGATTGTCGTACTCAGAACATCGTATTTACCGGCTTCTGACCCTTAACTATTGCCCAGAAGCGCTAATAATTAATCATTATGACTATAACAATATATGAATCCTGTTCGGGGCCCAAGAGAGAGTTTTTGTGTCGGAAATCGGCAAACCTAAGAGGTTGAGGACGACTTGCTGCCAAGCTATAGGCTGCTTCTTCTCCCGGTTTACCCCGTAGTCATGTCTCCCCATGATGACTGCCTCTCTCTTCTCCACCTCCTCAACCACTGTCAGCAGCTCAGACTCACTGAACCTCGGTCGCCGCATTTTCCTTAGTGGTTCAACCATTTTCTGGGTAAAAGTACTTTCCTGCCGTGTGTAAGGTGAGGGTTATCGTACTCAGAGCATAGTATTTACCGGTTTCTGACGCCTAAGTTGCCTAACTATTGCCAAGAAACATCAGGATCTAACTCTTTTAACGATAACTATAAATGAGTTTCGTTATTGCATCCCAGAAGACCGTTTTGGGGTAGAAACTCGGAAATATAAGCGGCTGAGTACGACAATCTGGTAACGTTGGCCGCCACAGCTTAAGGCAGCCGTATGATTGGCTGAAATTTTTTCAAAGAATTGTTGTGATTGGCTGTCGAGTCTGAAGCTAGATTCACAAAGGTTTAATGCGTAGTTTTGGGCCCGTAGTGCGTAGTTTTGAGAACATTGGGATACACAAAGCTCGCGCGGTAATAACTACAAACTAATCGATGACGCCATGGGTTAGCGCGCCGATTTACAAAGGTTTAACGCGTTCTGTGACGCTAAATATGTCGTTAAATAACTACTGCCTCGGGGGTGTAGTAAACGCTAACAATATTATCGTATTTACGTATAAATGCTAATAAATCGCGTTTTTCAACTTGAAATATAACTTTGCGAGTAGAGGAAGCCAATTTCTTTATAAAATGCTGAGATATACACCCTATGAGAGGTATATGATAAGTGTGGGCGGTATGGCAACACCAACGCCCGGCCAGGAGATTGCCAGACCTCCCTCCTCCTTCATCTTCCTACCTCCTCATCCATTCATCCATCCATCTCTAGATTTGTCCCTCCGTGGAGGGACCATGGACCTTTGTCGGGTGACAGCTAGCCCATGAGTTGGGCTGCAGATATGACAAGACAGTCTTCATTTTCCCTCGTTCCTTCCTTCCGTCCTTCGTTCCTGTCTGCCACGATATCTGCTGTCCCATATTTCTATTTGCCTTCTTCTTGACTCAATCTCCTCCGTATCTTCTTTTTCTTCATGTTAAGCATGTTCGTAGGTAACAAGACATCGAACGGCAAAGTTACGTAAATCTGCAGCAATGAAATAATTGAATTCGTAGATTACGATTTAGCACAGTTTGTCTTAAAAGGAAGAAAAATGGGAATAGAGAATGGGTTTCTTGAACCAGCAGCTGGAGGGGCCTCCCTAGGATTCGCTGACGGTTCTGTAAACGTGCTTGCGATTCGCTGCAAGGCCAATGACGTCATCAACCAATCAGCGGCCTTGCTGACTTAGCGCGCCTCTAACTACCATCTAAGGTTTGCTTCGTAAATCTGACGCTAACGTCGGTCGCTAAATCAATAGTGCGTAGTTATGTTAGTTCGTAGTTATTGAGTATGTTTGTGAATTCGGGCCCAGAAGAAGTGTATCATCAGCCTTTGAGAGTGTTAGCCAATAATATTGCACCCTGTAAACGTAAACAATACATGCATTTTCATGTCCGAGGCGTCAGTGTTATAAGTAATGCAAGAACTGCCCAGCTGTAAACAGTAAGAAGTGGTGGAAAGAAAAGTGGACATGGTAAGTGAGGAGCAGCCCACCAAACGCCTTCGTCGAGCCAACTTTTCAGATGAAGAAATGCTGACAATGATACAGATAATGTGTAAAACAGGTCAAAGCTCCACTTTATATCTGTAATTAATACTGAACACTGGGTGGGACGCTTTGTCACACAATGTTCTTAAGTAGAATTCCTTATTAGAATTTTCGGGGTAGTGCATGAGTGCATCATAACTGCATAGGTAGGTATTCATTTCTCATCACATCGGCCGATAATGAATTTTCAGCCCTGTAATTACTTTATAGCTGATTTGCAGTTAACTATATTACAGGGAAACTGTGAAATCAGTCATTTCATGAAATCCCTGCTGAATTTGAAAAAAGGATCCGCTCGGTCTCTGTACTTCCTCTCACGTCTCAAAGCCCTGTTTACTGCCACATCGTGTTGCAGTACTAGTTGTAACTCCATCTTCTCTGACGAGACAGCACAGAAGATAGCAGGAGAGGTAAATAAACAAACATGACATCATACAGGTTATCTACGGTTTACATATATAGTGAAGAAACGTCCACTAAACAACCCTACGATCAGGGTAAGTGATCTGCCCTACGAGCAAATATGGCGGTCCGAAAATCGTATAGACAGCTCCAAGATCTTTCGGACATACACTTAAGGCGAGTTACGAGAGGGTTACGATAATCTTAGCGTTACGATGGTCGTAATGGCCGCTACGAACGTTTGAACATCTGCCCCCAGACTAGGTGATCTGTCCTTAAATCTAGGTGATTCTATATTAATCAGATGGCTCCAAACTTTGCATTTCTACTCGTTAATATTATGATGAAGGAAGTGTCGGTCGAGCTTGTTTTTAAGGGAGTCAATCGTGTTACACTGGACCACTGTAGGCACTACAACGTTGGTGAAGAAAAATTTGGTGCTGTCTGAATTTACTTGTCTACATTTAAGTTTTGTGCCATTATTCCTCGTTCGCAAAGTGTCATCGATCATAAACAATTTTGATTTGTCCATATTCATAAATCCATTAAGTATTTTAAAACATTCCATCAGTTTTCCTCGGAGGCGACGTTTCTCAAGAGAGAACATGTTAAGGGTGGAAAACCTCTCGTCGTTTGTTGCGCAAGGAAGGGATCATTTTTGTTGCCCGACGTTGAACACCTAATTTGGCAATGTCCTTTGCATGGTGGGGAGACCAAAACTGTACCGCATATTTCAAGTGGGGTCTGACTAAACTATTGTAGAGCGGAAAAAGTTTCACTTCTTTATTTAAAAAAAAAAAAAGTTTCTTTTAATGAAGCCCAACATTCTGTTCGCTTTATTTGCTGCGTCGATGCATTGCTGTGAGAATTTGAGGTTTGACGCGATTTTGACACCCAAGTCCTTGACGCACTGAACGCTTTTGAGTTTAACGCCGCGCATTTCGTAATCGAACTTTTTATTTCTTGTTCCAACTTGAAGGACCTGGCACTTATCTATATTAAAGAAGAGAGAGAGAGAGAGAGAGAGAGAGAGAGAGAGAGAGAGAGAGAGAGAGAGAGAGAGAGAGAGAGAGAGAGAGAGAGAGAGAGACAGAGAGAGAGAGAGAGAGAGAGAGAGAGAGAGAGAGAGAGAGAGAGAGAGAGAGAGAGAGAGAGAGAGAGAGAGAGAGAGAGAGAGAGAGAGAGAGAGAGAGAGAGAGAGAGAGAGAGAGAGAATTTACATATATTTACATAGAAAATCAGACCACACAGACTCCATGGTCCAGACTAGGTGGTCTGTCCTTAAACCTAAGAGATTTTACATTAATCAGAAGGCTCCAAAACGGTGCATTTCAACTCTAGTTGATATTAAGTTGAAGGAAGTGACGATCGAGCTTGTTTTTGATGGAGTCAATCGTGTTACACTGGACCACTGACAATGGGAGCTTATTCCATTCTCGCACTACAACGTTGGTGAAGAAAAATTTGGTGCAGTCTGAATTTACTTGTCTAATTTGAGTTTTACGCCATTGTTCCTTGTACGCAAAGTGTCATCGATCATAAACAATGATGATCTGTCTACATTCGTGAAACCATGAAGTATTTTAAAACATTCGATCAGTTTTCATCTGAGGCGACGTTGCTCAAGAGAGAACATGTTACGGGTGGAAAGCCTTTCTTCGTAGGATTTGTTGCGCAAGGAAGGAATCATTTTTGTTGCCCGACGCTGAACACCTTCTAATTTAGCAATGTCCTTTGCATGGTGAGGAGACCAAAACTGTACCGCATATTCCAAGTAGGGTCTGACTAAACTATTGTATAATGGAAGCATTACATCTTTATTCTTGAATAAAAAGTTTCTTTAAATGAAGCCCAACATTCTGTTCGCTTTATTTGCTGCATCGATGCATTGCTGTGAGAATTTGAGGTTTGACGCGATTTTGACCCCCAAGTCCTTAACGCATTGAACGCTTTTGAGTTTAACGCCACGCATTTCGTATTCGAACTTCTTATTCCTTGTTCCAACTTGAAGGACCTGCTACTTATCTACGTTAAAGGGCATCTCCCATCTATCAGACCAAGCTGAAACTTTGTGCAAATCCTCTTGGAGGCTTTGCCTGTCTTCGTCAGTGTGAACCGAGTTACCAATCTTTGTGTCGTCTGCAAATTTACTAATGCGATTATTGAGTCCAACATCCACATCGTTGATGTAAATAATGAAGAGCACTGGGCCAAGAACCGAGCCCTGAGGGACGCCACTAGTGACAGGCGCCCACTCTGAGTTAAATCCGTCAATCACACTCTTTGTTGTCTGTTGCTCAACCAATTCGCGATCCATTGGTGTACTTGACCGTCAATACCTATTTGCTTTAATTTGTAAAGTAATTTATGATGTGGGACTTTATCAAACGCTTTCTGGAAATCAAGATAGACTACGTCCAGTGATTTGGTTACGTCATAAACAGTGAAGAGGTCGTTATAAAAGATTAATAGGTTTGATAGGCAGGATCTTTTGTTACGAAAGCCATGTTGTGAGTCCCCAATTAATGAGTGGCTTTCAAGGTAACTCACAATTTTGTCTCTAATTATGCTCTCAAGTAGCATACATACAACCGAAGTTAGACTAATGGGCCTGTAATTACCTGGTACTTTTTTGTCTCCTTTCTTAAAAATCGGTGTCACGTTAGCCTTTTTTCAATCCGAAGGGACGATGCCTTGTCGCAAGGACATATTGATTACGGTTGTGAGGGAGGAGAGTATTTCGCTCTTTGTTTCTTTGAGCAGAGTAGGATATACTTTGTCAGGTCCAGGACTTTTATTTGTTTTATGTGATTGGAGGGCTTTAAGGACTTCATCGGTTGTTATGTCAAAGTTAGGCAATGCATGCTCTGAATTTACATTAGTACTGGTGTTGGTGGTAGTAGTGGGAGGACTGTTAGTATTAAACACCGAGGAAAAGTAATTGTTTAAGAGGTTTGCAACGTGTTGGCTGTCAGTCACTAGTGCACCGTCGCTGTTTGTTAAGGGTCCAATTCCACTTCTGATCGCCTTTCTGTTGTTTATGTAACTGAAGAAGGATTTCGGATTATTTTTACAGTTGGCCGCAATGGTTTCTTCATATCTACGCTTTGCCTGACATACTAATCTTGTTACTCGTCGCCTGGCATCATGGTAAAGTCTAATGTTTTCGGGCGTGCTTTGCTCTTTCTTTAGCCTGTAAAATAAATTTCTCTCCTTGACTGAGTGTTTGATTTCGCTGTTAAACCAAGATGGGCTTTTATTAGTGTTACTTCGCTTCTCACACAAAGGGACGAATGTGTTCTGCTGAGTGAGTAAATGATTTTTAAAGCTTAGCCAGGCGTCCTCTACATTACCATCATCTGATAGTTGCATTTCTATTAGTTTTCGTCGGATTTCTACGAAGTTAGCTCTTCTGAAAATGGGCACCTTTACTTTATTTTCAGTCACTGATGTTTGAGCTCTAATGTCGACGCAGACTAATTTATGATCGCAAGAACCGAGGTGTTCTCCTACCGTGACATTACTGACTAGGTAGAATGGAATGTTTCGTTTAGTCGGCGCAACATCTGTGGTCATATGCCGGAGAGAGACAGGAGGGGAAGGAATTATAGGAAAAGGGAACAGATCCCAGGAGACGGGACACAACCCCCGATTAATACCCGGTACCCATTCACTGCTGGGTGGACAGGGGCGTAGGGTATCGGAAAAGCCGCCCAAATTTTTTCACTCCGCCCGGGAATCGAACCCAGGCTCTCTCGGTTGTGAGCCGAGTGTGCTAACCACTGCACCACGAAGCCCCTTACTGACTAGGTTATCTTGGGTCATTATAACAAGGTCTAGTATGTTATTTTGTCGAGTTGGTTCAGAAACCATTTGGCTTAGATAATTTTCTTCTAAAATTTCGATCAATCTATGTGACTCGCCTTCTGTACCTGACAGTGTCGCCCAGTCGATGTGGGGGAGGTTAAAGTCTCCTAATATCAGTGAGTCGCTGTTATTAAGTGACTGCCTTAAAACGCTGTACATTTCAAGATCGGCATCGAGTGATTGCCCCGGAGGGCTGTAGGTGACAGATATATTTAAATTGACCTTCGCAATGTTTACTCGCACGCACAAATGTTCAACGTTACTGTCTCCTGGTGTTCTGTCAGTGAGTTGCAAATAGCTTTTGACACTACGATTTTCACGATCTTTGTTAAAGAGTCTGTAGCCATCTATGTTGTATTCTGTACTTAAATCAATATTTGTGGTGTCGATAAATGTTTCGGTTATAGCAATTACGTCAAAATTTTGTCAGAGCAAGACATCTCAGTTCACCAAACTTGTTTCTTAAGCTATGAGCATTGAAACTAAGGACTCTTAGGTTATCTTGAGGCTTGGTAATAGAGGTGGAGGTACTGGCGGGTTCAAGGTTTCGAGTTTATTGAGATGAATGGCGTCTATTTACACGGGCGGGGTGGAGGGACGTGGCTGAAAGTCGTTTTTTGATCGGGTGTTACGTACTTCGTCGTTGAGGAGCCTTCCGAATCTGGCTGCCCCGATGGGGAACAGGTGTATTCCGTCCCTGTGGAAGAGTTTACTCTGGCCGTAGAAATTGTCCCAGGCGTTAAAGAACTCAACGACAAGCTCTCCGCAAGGAGTCTGCAAGCGGGTGATGAGGCTGAAGGCCTTACTGAAGAAGTCGCTCTCATTCCACGTCCGTGGTAGAATTCCTGAAATCAAAATATTAGGGGATTAAGACTTATACTGCTGGATGAGCCTACGGTACTTGTCCAGCAGTTCCTCAGACCGGGTCGTGGTGACGTCGTTTGTACCTGTGTGGAGAACAAAGAGTGAGTCATTAGAAGCCTCAGCGGAGACCTCATCCAGGGCAGCTGTGATGTCGTCAACTCCAGTTCCGGGATAACAGTAGTTACGCCTACGGCGGGGGACTCTTCCACAGAATTCAACCACCTGCTGGCAAATCACAGAGTCACCGACCAAGAAGGTGCTCTGCTCGTCGTCCTCCTCCTCCAGTATGGCAAATCTGTTGTAGCAATGAGTAGGATAAATGGCTCTAGGGGCGGGTCTGACTCCTTCTCTCACGGGAGTGAAGCCTTCAGCGTCAGGTGCAGCTATACAGTTCCCCTGTGACGTGTCTTCTTCGGAAGGTGGCTGGGCATCGAGAGCAGGTGCGGAGGGTGATGAGGCGTCACTTGCAGCAGGGGCGACGATGTTGGCCTGGATAAACTCCTGCAAGGTTTCAACAGTACGTGTTAGTTCGGTGATCTCCTCGCCAGCCGTCAGCCTTTCGTCCTGTTGAAGGAGTCTCGTTTCCATCTGCTGTGTCAACAGGCAGATCTTGCAGACGGTCGATCGTCCTGTGAAGAAATGGCCTGAGAAGTTTCCTGTGCAAGTCGAGCATTTCTTCAGCGCCATCTTGGTAAGGAGGAGAGAGCAAGTGAGTAGTGTTTATCTATTTATTTATTTTTCTTTTTCTTTTTCGTAGGGCAGAGGGACGCGCGCGTGAATAAGAGAGAGAGAGAGAGAGAGAGAGAGAGAGAGAGAGAGAGAGAGAGAGAGAGAGAGAGAGAGAGAGAGAGAGAATAATAGAGATTAATAATAATAATAATAATAATAATAATAATAATAATAATAATAATAATAATAATAATAATAATAATAATAATAAGTTTATTTCCACTAGAAGTGGTTATTCTTACATCCAAATACATAAAAAGTACATAGGTTATTGCAATGAAATAATTAGTTATTCATCAGTTGTTTTGGTTTCGATTAAGTAAGAACTCTTTCAGAATATATTTGAATTTATGCAAGGTGTGGGCAGTGCTTATATGTGTTGGCAGGGAGTTCCAAAGTGTAGGCCCGTGTACAGAAAGTTGTCTGGCTCCTGTGTCTGTGTGTGTTCTTGGTACATACAGATTACCCTGCTGGCGTGTTGTGCTGTTGGTGATGCTGTTTACAGAGGGGAGAGGCATTAGATATTCAGGGTAGTGACCGTGTAGATGTTTATATATATTCACTGCTGTGTCAAAAGTTATTTGTTGTGAAACATTGAGCCAACTGAGTTCCTTAATTATCGGAGTTACATGATCATATTTCTGGGCCTTCCCTTCTACGATTTTGGCAGCGAAGTTCTGTAGTTTCTGTACTTTAGTTAGCAGCGTATTGTTAGTTGTCCCCCATATAGTATTACAATAGTTTAGTATACTTAATACCAGTGACTCTACCATAAGCTGCCTTGTGGGTTTATCAAAACACTGTTTTATTCTATTTGCATACATAAGTGTTCCTAGGATTTTCTTACTGATTTCGGTTATATGGTGATCAAACACTAAATATTGGTCTATATACAATCCTAAATTCTTTACATTGTTTGAGGGTTCGATCTTACTATCCTGGAAGAGAATGGTTGTGTTATCAGGTATTCTTGATATTAGTTGTCTGCTTCCTATAAATATACATTGGGTTTTCTGGGTGTTTAACATTAGACCATTTTTATTAAAGTACACCATGGCTTTGCTTAGGGTGGTTTCAACTTTTTTCACTAGTAGATTTATATCCTTCAGTGGCCCACTATGGAGAAACTGTGTGTCGTCTGCATATTGTATCAGTGTGCAGTCGTCGAAGTATTCATGCATATCGTTTACATAGAGTGTAAATAATATAGGCCCTAAAATGGAGCCTTGTGGAACGCCATATTGTAGGTTTGCCTTTGTGGAGAGATGGTTTTGTAGGCGTACTGTCTGTGTTCTGTTCGATAAGTAGTCTTTGAACCAAAATGTGTCTACTTTAACATTTGAGAGTTTATGGAGGAGAATCTTATGGCTAACACTATCAAATGCTTTTGATAGGTCACAAAGTGTAAGCAGCGATAATTGCTTGGTGTCCATATTGTCGTATAGTTTATCGGTGACGGCCGTGAGTGCAGTGCTGGTTGAGAGGTGGGGGCGAAAGCCATGTTGAGTGTCGGACAAGTGTTTGTTATTTTCAAGGTATTTAGTTAATTGGTTTGCAACTATTTTTTCTATAACTTTAGAGAAGATAGGTAATAGGGATATTGGGCGATAATTACCGGCATTACTCACGTCGCCAGCTTTATATAGGGGGGTAACTACAGCGTTTTTCCACTGTGTAGGAAAGATGCCGGTAACAATAGAAGTGTTTATTATTTGAGTCAAGTAATATGCGGTAATGAAGAGAGAGTCCTTGAGGAAACGAAGAGGAATACCATCGGATCCAAATGATTTTGTTTCGTGCAAGCTCTTTATCGTTAAGATGAGTGTGTCAGTGTCTGTGGTTGTGGGGCGAAAGAGTGTACCGTTTTCTTCGTGTGTGTGGTCTGCGGGGTGTCTGTCGTGTATGGCATTTTCCACTGGGAGACTGCTCGAGAGAGAGAGAGAGAGAGAGAGAGAGAGAGAGAGAGAGAGAGAGAGAGAGAGAATTTGGGGCGCGGCGGGGAGAAGGAGAGAGAGGGAGGGCTGGAAGGAGAAAGGAGGGAGGGAGAGGGAGAGAGATGGAAAGAAAAGAGGGGGGAAGGGGAAGGGGAAGTGGGTACGAGAGAGAGAGAGATAAATCAGGAAACTAAGACAGACATCCCATGGTCCATGAGTGGTCTGTCCTTAAGCACTGTGATTTTTTTTACATCAGAAGACTCCAAAAAAACGCATTACTCTGGTAGTTGATATTAGTTGAAGGAAGTGACGGTCGAGAGAGAGAGAGAGAGAGAGAGAGAGAGAGAGAGAGAGAGAGATGGCAAGTGTGTGCGTACGTCGAAGTTTGTTACATTTTGAAATATGTTTTGCCCGACAATTCTCGCCACTGGTGCGATGCATGAGTACAGTTCGTAAATATGCGGGCTGGTAGTGGCGATGTTGTTGCCCTGGATTGTATAGCGGTGCTCGACTCGCCAGGCTTCACCTCAGTGCGCGCCAAACTTTATTCATGGCCCCCACCTGCTGCAAACCAAGGTTGCCTCCTACCAGTAGCTGCATCTACACCCCCTGTAATGTGTTAAATGTAGATATGCATATTGTAATTATATATGTACAAGTATACTTCAATTTGATCTTTTTATAACTTTAGGGAATTAGCTCAACGATAGTTTCACACCATACATGGAAAATTTGGCCGGCAAATCACACTGCCCTCTACTAATGTACAAAACATCCATCTTTTTATATATATATATATATATATATATATATATATATATATATATATATATATATATATATATATATATATATATATATATATATATATATATAGAGAGAGAGAGAGAGAGAGAGATCCCCTCAGCGAACCGAGCTAATGTTGATATAGCGGATACATGTTTAATCAAACCCTTTCCTCGTGACCTCTCTCTCTCTCTCTCTCTCTCTCTCTCTCTTTGTCACACACACACACACACACACACACACACACACACACACACACACACACACACACCTCATTCTTGATGTTTTTTTTGTGTGTAAAATTAAAAAGAATAATAGAAAAGAAAAAGAAAGAAAAAAACACGAAGAAGAAAAAGGAAAAAAGAAAAGAGAAGAGAGATTCCTGCAGTTAATATGAAAGCTATAGTTTATTGTTATATTTTTTAGAACTCTGATCGTTCTCCAGCTCTTTTTACTTCAGTTTTATTTCCTTCCTTGCCTGTCTTTTTTCTCTCTCTCTCGTCCCATCTCCTTTTTCCTCCCTCCTCCTTCCTCCCGCCAAATGAGGGTTCACACCTCTCAGAGCCTCGCCTCCATCGACTTTGACACTAGTTATCTGAGGCACTGAGCGGCAGAGGGGCCAACACGCCAGTACCATACTTTTGAGTATATGAAGATTGAAGTTGGAGATCATGTAGTTACTTGTCTATGCTTTAAATTACTACTTATTATACATCAAATTAAGGCTCTTGGGTAGAGCATTTTGATCATATAAGCTACATGATTCAAGAAAATAATTAAATCATACATAGGCCTATATGTCGCATAGACCTAACGATTATATCGATCAGCAAAAAATATTAAAAGTCTAAAAAATAATGCTACCCAATAAAGTTCCTTCATGAGCAAAATTGCTTGTAGCAATTGTATTATCCTAATCATAATCACATTTTTTAATGATTTTTAAAAATCATTTTATGAAAAAGGTAATTATGGAGTCACTCCGCGCCTCCAAAATACGATATTACGCCTCCATATTATAGTTAAGGGACGAAATACATGTCTTCATAACTCCTCGAACCTCTTTCTTATCAATTTCTGCAACATTCGCGGTATTCGTTGTAATTTTCATTCTGTGGAACACCATCTCTCCTCCTCTAAACCTCACTTTCTCTTCCTCACCGAAACACAGGTTTCTGTTGCTACTAACAGCAATCTCTACTCTGTTCCCTCCTACTATCTCTATCCTAAATTTCAATCCAAAGCTGGATGTTGCGCCTACGTGCGCAACGACATCACTTGCTCTCGTGCCCACTACCTTGACTCTTCACAATTTTCCACCATCTGGCTAAGACTTCATTGTCACTCTATTACAAAATACATCTGTGCTGTTTATCTCTCACCTAACTCTACTAACTATGTAAAACTCTTTGACTACTTCAACTCTAAAGTGGAGAACATCTTGGCTCACTCTCCCTTCACTGAAATCTCCATCCTAGGAAATTTCAATGTTCACCACCAGCTTTGGCTTTCATCCTCTTTCACTGACCAGCCTGGTGAACAAGCCTGCAACTTTGCTCTCCTCAACGATCTAGAGCAGTTGGTTCAGCACCTGCACGTATTCCCGACCGTCTTGGAGACAGGCCCAACATACTAGACCTCTTCCTTACCTCTAACCCTTCTGTTTACTCTGTCAAAATGTTCTCTCCGTTGGGCTCCTCCGATCACAATCTTATTTCTGTATCCTGTCCTATCACTCCTGTACATCCTTTGGACCCACCGAAGAGGCGATGCTTCTGGGGCGGAATTCACTAACATACTCACTAACTACGAACTAGCATAACTACGCACTATTGATTTAGCGACCGACGTTAGCAAACCTTAGATGGTAGTTAGAGGCGCGCTAAGTCAGCGAGGACGCTGATTGGTTGATGACGTCATTGGCCTTACAGCGAATCGCAAGCACGTTTACAGAACCGTCAGCCAATCCTAGGGAGCCCCCTCCAGCTGCTGGTTCAAGAAACCCATTCTCTATTCCCATTTTTCTTCCTTTTAAGGCAAACTGTACTAAATCGTAATCTAAAAATTTAATTATTTCGTTGTTTGCTGCACATTTACCTCAAGGTATCTTTGCTGTTCGATGTCTTGTTACCTACGAACATGCTTAAGATGAAGAAAAAGAAGATACGGAGGAGATTGAGGCAGGAAGAAAGCAAAGAGAAATATGGGACAGATATCGAGGCAGACAGGAACGAAGGACGGAAGGAAGGAACGAGGGAAAATGAAGACTGTCTTGCCATATCTGCAGCCCAACTCATGGGCTAGCTGTCACCCGACAGAGGTCCATGGTCCCTCTACGGAGGGACAAATCTAGAGATGGATGGATGAATGGATGAGGAGGTAGGAAGATGAAGGAGGAGGGAGGTCTGGCAATCCCCCGGCCGGGCGTCGGTGTTGCCATACCGCCCACACTTTATCATATACCTCTTAGAGTGTATATCTCATCATTTTATAAAGAAATGGGCTTCCTCTACTCGCAAAGCTATATTTCAAGTTGAAAAACGCGATTTATAAGCATTCATACGTAAATATGATAATATTGTTAGCGTTTACTACACCCCCCGAGGCAGAAGTTATTTAACAACATATTTAGCGTCACACAGAGTGCGGTAAGGCTTTGTAAATCCGCGCGCTAACCCGTGACGTCATCGATTAGTTGGTAGTTATTACCACGCGAGCTTTGTGAATCTCAATGTTCTCAAAACTACGCACTAAGGGCCCAAAACTACGAACTAAGCCTTTGTGTATTCGGGCCCTGGCAGTTTGCTTCAGCTCGGTGGGACGACCTGAGGATGTACTTTTCCGATTTCCCGTGGAATGATTACTGCTTCCAGGAGAGAGACCCTTCTGTGTGTGTCCAGCGTATCACGGAGGTGATTGTCTCTGGAATGGAGGCACACATTCCACGTACTTTCTCTATTCCTCGTGCTAAAAAGCCTTGGTTTAATCACGCTTGTTCTCGTGCTGTCAAAGATAGAGAGGCAGTTCACTAAAGGTACCAGAGCCTTCGCACACATGCTAACCATGATCTTTATATTTCTGCCCGGAATCGTGCCAAATCTATTCTTCGACTTACCAAAACATCTTTCATAAATAGAAAATGTCAAAACCTTGTTTTTTTCTAATTCCTCCCGGGACTTCTAGCACCTAGCCAAAAATATCTCCTTCAATTTCACTTCTTCGTCTTTCCCTCCTCTCCTTAACCCTGACGAGAGCACCTCCGTCTCATCTATCTCTAAGGCTGAACTCTTCTCTCAAACTTTCTTTAAAAATTCCACTCTGGACGATTCTGGGCATATTCCTCCTACTCATCCCCCCTCTGACTCCTCTGTCATTACGATTCTTAAGAACGATGTTTTCTATGCCCTCTCTAGCCTCAACTCTCAGAAGGCTTATGGACCTGATGGAGTGCCTCCTAATGTCCTTAAAAACTGTGCCTCCGTGCTGACACCCTGCCAACTCTTTCGTCTCTGCCTATCATCATCTACCTTTCCTTCCTGCTGGAAGTACGCCTTCATACAGCCTGGCCCTAAGAAGGGTGACCGCTTCAATCCTTCAAACCACCACCCTATAGCTTTACTTTCCTGTCTATCTAAAGCTTTTGAATCAGTCCTTAACCGGAAGATTCAAAAGCACCTTTCCACTTCCGACCTTCTATCTGATCACCAGTATGGGTTCCACAAGGGGCTTTCTACTGGCGATCTTCTTGCTTTCTTAACTGACTCTTGGTCATCCTCTCTTAGCCGTTTCGGTGAAACTTTGGCAGTTGTGCTAGACATATCGAAAGCCTTCGATAGAGTCTGGCACAAGTCTTTGCTTTCTAAACTGCCCTCCTACGGTTTCTATCCTTCTCTCTGTTCCTTTATCTCCAGCTTCCTTTCCGGCCGTTCTATCTCCGCTATGGTAGACGGTCACTGTTCTTCCCTTAAACCTATCAATAGTGGTGTTCCACAGGGCTCTGTTCTATCACCCACTCTCTTCCTGTTATTCATCAATGATCTTCTTTCCATAACAAACTATCCTATCCACTCATACACTGACGACTCCACTCTGCATTATTCAACTTCTTTCAATAGAAGACCTTCTCAACAGGAATTACAAGACTCCAGACTAGAGGCTGCAGAACGCTTAACCTCAGACCTTGCTATCATTGCCGATTGGGGCAGAAGGAACCTTGTGTCCTTCAATGCCTCAAAAACTCAATTTCTCCACCTATCAACTCGACACAATCTTCCAAACAACTATTTCCTATTCTTCGACAACACTCAGCTGTCACCTTCTTCAACACTAAACATCCTCGGTCTATCCTTAACTCAAAATCTCAACTGGAAACTTCATATCTCCTCTCTCGCTAAATCAGCTTCCTCGAGGTTGGGCGTTCTGTATCGTCTCCGCCAGTTCTTCTCCCCCGCGCAGTTGCTTTCCATATACAGGGGCCTTGTCCGCCCTCGTATGGAGTATGCATTTCACGTGTGGGGGGGCTCCACTCACACAGCTCTTCTGGACAGAGTGGAGTCTAAGGCTCTTCGTCTCATCAGCTCTCCTTCTCCTACTGATAGTTTTCTACCTCTTAAATTCCGTCGCGATGTTGCCTCTCTTTCTATCTTCTATCGCTATTTTCACGCTGACTGCTCTTCTGAACTTGCTAACTGTATGCCTCCCCCCCTCCCGCGGCCCCGCTGCACACGACTCGTCCCTATACTGTCCAAACCCCTTATGCAAGAGTTAACCAGCATCTTCACTCTTTCATCCCTCACGCTGGTAAACTCTGGAACAATCTTCCTTCATCTGTATTTCCTCCTGCCTACGAGTTGAACTCTTTCAAGAGGAGGGTATCAGGACACCTCTCCTCCTGAAATTGACCTCTCTTTCGGGCACCTCTTTTGATTTTTTTTTTTTTTTTTTTGTAGGAGCAGCAAGTAGCGCTCTTTTTTATTATTGTTTCCTTTTTTGTGCCCTTGAGCTGTCTCCTTTGTTATATAAAAAAAAAAAGAAGCGACGTCATCCCGCTGCTCCGCCCCAAAGCGCCCCTGCGCGTACCGGTCGCAGTTTTGAAGGCAGCGTGACTTGACTTAGTATAAGTGACTTTGCACTCACTAACACAAAGCATGTTCCGACCTAACCGCTGTTCTCCTGGAAGGACGGGGGTTCGTGCTTACTTCCATTTTTAGCTTGCTGCGTATATGAAAATAGTGAAGACAGTTTGGGTAACATTCCCAAGCAGATACTGATGAAGACCATGAATCTGGCAGTGGTGGAAGTTCTGTTCAGTGTAATAGTTTCATTTGTTTTCTTGGTGCAACAGACCAAGGACAAACTATAGCTAACGTGCCTCATATGATTCAACTTGGATACATTGTTAGAAGGCAAACAGCTCTTAACTCGTGGCTGGTCAGTCTCATCTTCCTTCTCTTCGCAAACATGAATAAGATATGCAGCCATATATATTTCAGGCAGAATCTGCAACCTCACCCTTACCCCTCCCCTACCTCTGTATCCACGCCCTCAGCACCCGTACCGTTAGCTACCAAAGGAGTGAGTGACTTTGCACGTCCAAAACGTTGACACCAACTTAAGTATGTTCACCATTGCGCACGCACTCTTCCAAATAGTTCTCTTATCATGGACGACACAACTGGAAAGTTGATCAAGTATAAAAATTCAACTCAGCAAAAAAAAAAAATAATAATAATAATAATAATAATAATAATAATAATAATAATAATAATAATAATAATAATAATCCGAATATTTGCTTGTTTAGATCTTTATTCACTTTTTCAGAGTAACTTTTCCTTCATATGAGCATACACTACGAATGTACCTATGGGGGTTAGTGAACAAACCCTAATTATCACATCTTTACAATCAGTCTCCCTAGCGTGATAACAAGGTGCAAACTACTGATCTCTAATATAACTGGATTGGTTAACTCTGAGCAAATCTTGAAGTCAGCAGCCGCCATCTTTAAATTCCCAAGGGCCAAGGTATTTATATAAAAATTCCGCGTCAACGCTTGCTAAGTGGCAGTAGGACGTGATAAAGCATTTCCTTACGAATTTATTGCATTTTTCAATGACGTAACTACTAATTTTTCATTCGTTTATGTAAAAAAAAACACTCGTTATCTGTCTCCGTATGTCGCACAAAACCACTTTTTCGCGTTATTTGACTATTACATCCTCTATACAGCATATATGATACGGTATGTGTTTTGTTTCAAAGTACTATTTCATTGGATTGGGAAAGAACAAATGCTACAGTTTACTAAAAAAGACCACGAAAATATTGTCTGCGTATAATGTTTCTTTTGGTTACCCATTAAAGAGATTATCAATATTCTAAATCTAAGATTTAAAAGAAAAAAAAACTAATCAGTTTAATGGGTAACTAAAGCAAGTTACACTGATAAGCTAATTACCAGTAGTTGAGACTGAGTTGAGTGAAACAATCAGTTTTGGCCATGGCCACGTTCGAGTTTTTGTGTGAATTATAAAATTAATGAAGTCGATCTTGTTTTCATTGCATTGGAAAATAACAAATGTTATAATTTAAAAGAAAAGCAAAAATAATGTGTAGTGCGGCGACTATGCCTGATGAACGAGCCTTGTGCTTGTGAGTGTGAGTAGAATGGATGGAATGAGTAATGAAAGTGTGTACGAGCGTTTTGGAATGTGTCACGGGGGTGAAGGGAAGAAGTGTGGAGTGGTGGAAAAAGTAAAGCGACAGACTTTAAAGTGGTTTGGCCACATGGAGCGAATGGAGGAGAGTAAGATGACCAGAAGGGTGTATGTGAGATAGAGGGAGGGAATGCTAGAGGACGACCTCCAGTGAAATGGAGAGATAAGGCGTTTTCAGTAGTGTCACCGACAAGTCAAACGAAGGCAGACAGATGGGAACGGGGTCAGACGTGCTCCGGGATATGTTTGCCCAAAAGGCTCTCGCCAGCAAACGCGAGCAGACATTTTTCATCGGCCAATCAGCGAGTAGGACCACACACCACCACACACCAACACACTGCAGTTGATTTCCAGTAGGAATGTTTTGAAGAATAAAATATAGAATATAATGCTCTTTGAGACCCAGAAAGTTGGTGTTGTATAAAGAAATATTTATTCTATTGTCATTTCACATTAAAAACAACCTGAAAATGCCATAAGGCAAGGGAAAGAAGGGAAGATGCTGCCTTCTCTGATGATACTTCGCATCTTTTTTACCGCTAGGCAGCGTTGTCCGACTCTAATTCGTGGCTATGACTTCAATCCCGGAGCAGAGCTGGGGTTTTTTTCGTATGTTGGTGCGTTTCTTGCATCATCTTTTGACATAATCATCATGTGCGGGCGAGGAAATATATAATCTTGGAATATTATAGTTGACATCAAGCTAAAACAAGGAGAAAATTAAGAGTTGGCTCAGAACTCGTACATGCGAACTGTAAACACAATTCCTGCCACCGAGAATTCGTTTGCCGCTGGATGAGGGGCATATACAAAGGATTAAGGGTGGTATTCTTAGACGACCCTGCCTCTCACATCAACAATTTCCAAAGGCCAAAACGGAGATCAGTCAGGTTCTAATGAGTGTTTTTGTAGGTTCTTGGTACAGAAGGGCCTTGTCAAATATGTGTGCTTGGGCGAGGAAGTGTTTAACAATCCGGCCATAAGCA
This sequence comes from Eriocheir sinensis, assembly GCF_024679095.1. Lineage (NCBI taxonomy): Eukaryota > Metazoa > Arthropoda > Malacostraca > Decapoda > Varunidae > Eriocheir > Eriocheir sinensis. The sequence goes on along the minus strand of NC_066549.1, from coordinate 15,614,173 downwards.
CAGGTGATCTGTGGTCATCCTCTAGGAACAAATCGTCGAATTCCTTTATCTTCCTACTTCCAACAGTGTGCGCTCTGAGTATTTGGGTCTGAAGAGTGATGTACACGAGTTATTCCCGGGCGGTGGCGCCTGTCGTCTGGCAGCAGGGCTGTAATTCGTTTCAGTAAAAATGCTGTCTTGTTTGCGATCGTTTGACTTGACGGTGACACTACTGAAAACGCCTTATAGCTCCTAAACTGTCCGTCATTTTCAGAATTCTAATTCGGCAAGGTCGCTTTCCTATCTGTTGGCGTATTGTTAATGTTACTCCTATCCCGAAGAAATCTTCTTTAGTTTTACCAGAAGAATACAGACCCATCTCTATTAAGCGGCGTCCACACTATGGGTGGGGCATCGCGGAATCAGGCGGACTGACGAGGGGAGAAGGGGGGTGAGCGTCCACAATATAAGCGACAGGAGTAGCACGACTGGTGAGCAGCTCGCGCCAATGTTGCCGTTTTGGGTACGAACGTATAAGGTTTGGTACTTTGGGTGTACAAAGTACGACTTCCACTAGATCTGGTACTAAATAGAGATGGTATGTTTGTACTATACATTGTGGAAATAACATTAATAGTGTCGTAAGGCGTTACATTTATATCCTGTCATGTACTTCGTTAGTGTTCAACACTTTCAGCAACCCAAGAGAAGATAGATTTACATTTTTATTGGTATGTAGACCAGTAAATAATGTTATATTTTCTCAATTTGACACGTTTTGTTCTCATTTGGTACTTTTTACTGGTGCAATCTAGTACTACTTCTTACGCTAGATAACTGGGTGTCGCGCGCTGGGTGCTCACCCTTGATGCTCACCCACCAAATGCCTCTCGCTAGACTCTCGCTCCAGCTCCTCGTAGCCCGCCCCTTTTTCCCTTTTATGGGAGTTGTGGGGAGACAAACACGGAATTCCGAGCCTGGTCACGCATAGTGTGGTCGCCGCTTTACTCCTATTCTGTCAAAAGTATTTGAACGTTTGTTGGGGAAACAACTCACTAAATATTTCAATGACTTTAATCTTCTACCACCTAACCAGTTTGGTTTTAGGAATGGCTTGGGAACCTGTGATGCTCTTTTGATGTTGATACATGACCTTCAATCTTCTTTCGATTGTAGACATGAGTCTCGGCTTATTTCTTTGGATTTTAGTTCAACCTTTTATATGGTGAATCACAAGGCACTGTTGTTCAAACTGGAAAATTCTGGTGTAGGACACTGCCAGATTGGGCGACAAATACCGGATTGGGGGATTTATGAAAGCTACACCACCTACACGATACTTAAATTTTCAAATCGCTACTTGCTACCTGCTTTATTTAGTAGTTCTGATATGTAATGAGCTACTTTATGTTGAAATCTTCTAGTTTTGACGGGTGTGTACGCTACTTATCGTCAAAGTATCTGGCAACCCTGGTGTAGGAGGGCATGTCCTAGATGTGATCTCTGAGTTTTTAACTGACAGGAAACAACGCGTTATTGTTGATGGTTCTTTTAGTGATTTTACCGCGGTGAAGTCCGGCGTTCCTCAAGGCAGTATTTTGGGACCTTTGGGCTAACGCTAAATAGAGTCTAAGGATGACCTCTGCACTTTTGTTGGTTACCGTCCTGTTAATAAAGCTTAATACCCTGTTAGCCCTATTCCTCGCACTAATACATTGCTTCCTTAGTTTTAGGTCAGAGTTCACTAACACTCCCAAATCCCTTTAAGTGAACTCTTAGTTCACTAACAGGGATTTGGGAGTGTTAGTGAACTCTGACCTAAAACTAAGAAAGCAATGTATTAGTGCGAGGAATAGGCTAACAGGGTATTAGGCTTTATTAACAGGACGGTAACCAACTAAAGCGCAGAGGTCATCCTCAGACTCTATTTAGCGTTAGTTAGGCCACACTTAGAGTATGCTGTCCAGTTTTGGTGCCCACACTACAGAATGGACATCAGCTTTCTAGAATCAGTTCAGAGAAGGATGAGCAAGATGATTCAGGGACTGAGGAACCTCTCATATCAAGATATACTGAAACATCTCAACTTCATTCGCTAGAAAGACGAAGAGTGCGGGGAGATTTGATAGAAGTATTCAAATGGGTCAAGGGTTACAACAAAGGCGATATCAGTAAAGTACTGAGAATTAGCCAGCAGGATAGAACACGCAGTAATGGATTTAAATTAGAAAAGTATAGGTTTAGGAGGGAAATAGGCAGGCATTGGTTTAGTAATAGGGTGGTGGGGGAACGGAATAGACTCAGCAATCACATAGTGAGTGCAGGGACGATAGCTTATTTTAAGAGTAGACTGGATAGCTACATGGACGAGGATGACAGGTGGTAGTGGGGGGAATCTGGAGCTGCCGTGTGTAGGCCATTAGGCCTCTTGCAGTGTCCCTATGTTCTTATGTTCTTATGTTGTTTATTTTATTTACTAGTGATATGTGGGGTGTCATATCCTCTAAAATGTTGGGATATGCTGATGACACATCACTTTATACTAACATCTCCTCCTCCCAACACAGAGTATCAGCAGTCAATGTTTTGGAAGAGGATGTCTCCAGAATTCATTCTTGGTGTACTCAGTGGGGGATGAAGTTGAATCCTTTAAAATCCCAGGATCTCATTATTAGCAGATCCAGGTCTTTTCTTCCTAGCCACCCTGATATTGTTTTTTAACAATTCTGTGATTAGGAATTTTAAGTCTTTAAAGCTACTGGGGTGACGTTAGACTCTAAACTAACATTTGAGTCTCACTTGCGGTCTGTTGCTTCGTCAATCTCTCAGAAAATTAGTCTTCTTCCCAAGTGCAAAAATATATTTTCTGACGACAGCGTTGTATTAAATTCCTTTTATTCATTTTTACTGCCACATTTTGAGTGCTGCTCCCCTGTTTTCCTCTCTGCTGCAGACTCCCATATGAAGCTCTTGTACCGGTCGTTTAATCAGATCAAGTTTTTGCTACCTAATCTAGATATTAATCTTGAACATCGCCGCATTGTTGGCTCTCTTACTCTGTTGTATAAGATCTTTAACAATCATAACCATCCTTTACATGCTAAACTTCCCCCATCTTTTCTTCAGTCTCGTTTCACTAGGTTGGCTTCAAATCTCAATGATTTGGCATTTTCAGCCGTTCGTTTTAATACTTCCCAATTTTCTAGAAGCTTTGTTCCCTGTATAACTAAATTGTGGAACCAGCTTTCAAATGATGTTAAAGCTGAAAACATACAATTATTACTAAGGTGACTTGCTCTTTCCTAAGGCCAATATTCCCCCCTCTGGGACCCTTACTGGGTATATAGTTCCACGAACTCTGCAGAGGCTGACATTCTTGGCCTATAATAAAATAATAATAATAATAATAATAATAATAATAATAATAATAATAATAATAATAATAATAATAATAATATCTTCATGTTCATGTGTGCATGTTTGAGTGTGTGTTTGTGTGTGTGTGTGTGTGTGTGTGTGTGTGTGTGTGTGTGTGTGTGTGTGTGTGTGTGTGTGTGCGGTGCGGTGTGTGTGTGTGTGTGTGTGTGTGTGTGGTGCGGTGCGGTGCGGTGTGTGTGCGTGTATGTGTGTGTGTGTGTGTGTGTGCGGTGCGGTGCGGTGTGTTAGAGTCCCTTTATAAAGAGAGCCCCGACATAGGCGGCCCTGTGTATAAGGCTGCTGGGCGCCATTTTTGGCCCTTCGAGCACCGTGCCGACTTTGAACTGAGGTGATAAAAACAGAATTTTACCTACTTTGGAAGCAGATTCGGCTGCTTTTTAATGTAACAATGCCTTGCTGCCTAGCCTTCGGCTGTAGCAACATGCCACAGAGGGGATACAAAGTGTATAATTTAACTGCAAGGCCGCTGAGAAGACAGAGGTGTGCTAACAGTCAGTCGTCTTAGGAGGAAACCATCGGTTATGACAGCAAAACACACACACTGCCATTGCGTGTGTCTTGCTGTCATAACCGCCCTCCCTTTGTACTGTCTATGGAAAATTGGAAATCTTTGTGAGAGAGGCACAGCTACAAGGATTGAAACAATCATTCACATCAGATCCAGCCATCGAAGCTGATGAGGGAAGCTGTGGCCATTATGGCCAAAATTATTGGATGTGATCTCTCCCACAGGGCTCTAGCTGTTATTACAGACTCACAATGGATATGTCACACTCATCAAGGCCACAGTCTAATAGACTGGACGTGTTACAAGAGTTTAATGAACAGAAGCTAGCTTTTGGTGAGCCATACGTGTTTGAAGCTGATGAGGGAAGCTGTGGCCATTATGGCCAAAATTATTGGATGTGATCTCTCCCACAGGGCTCTAGCTGTTATTACAGACTTACAATGGATATGTCACACTCATCAAGGCCACAGTCTAATAGACTGGACGTGTTACAAGAGTTTAATGAACAGAAGCTAGCTTTTGGTGAGCCATACGTGTTTGAAGCTGATGAGGGAAGCTGTGGCCATTATGGCCAAAATTATTGGGTGTGATCTCTCCCACAGGGCTCTAGCTGTTGTTATAGACTCACAATGGATATTTCATAGTGTCATCAAGGCCACAGTCTAATAGACTGTACGTGTTACAAGAGTTTAATGAACAGAAGCTAGCTTTTGGTGAGCCATACCTGTCTTGGTAAAACTCTAGAATCACACCCAACTCACTCTGAAAGTTAACACATTATTTGTTTATATTGTATTTGCTAATCAGCACTCTGGTAACCGTTTCCATTATTATTACTCGTTTATGAGATTTTAAAATGCGGGGAAATATTACTATTTCAGCGGTGATAGGTAAGGGTACTATTTGCTCATGTGCGTGAAGGGTCTTCAGCTAAAAACTCCTCTAGGTTGGGTTATAAGTGCATCTTTATTTAATAGCCTAATGTATAAGGTTGCACAGTCTTCATTTTCACGGGTACCAATGTCATTATAATATGTTGAAAACATATTCATTTTCCTACAGTATTCTCTAAACCTATCTATTTTGACCCTCAAGCAAAATGAAACACGTTTACATGGCCTTAGTATTTTACTCTATTATTTTTTTAAGTCAACAATAAGTATTTAAATTAAATTAAATGTTATTGAATTATAATCATTGATGACTTATCTTCACAATACCTTGGAATCGCACAGAACATTTATTGCAGCAATAGTGTGTGTGTGTGTGTGTGTGTGTGTGTGTGTGTGTGTGTGTGTGTGTGTGTGTGTGTGTGTTAACACAATAAAGAGAGCAGCACGGCGAGTAATGGAATCAGTGCCCCCTCCACCCCCAGATAATTAGTTTACACAAATTTTCTCTCCATATGCTAAAGTTTACTGCACCAGGTAATGGAAAGGAAGCAAAGTGCCTTTGCATTGATAGAGTCTGGGTAGTGTATCAGCCACGTGGCCCATGACAAGTATATCAAGGCTCATGACGTTCAGGAGGCAGCGTCCCTCCCTGCAGGCAAGGGTCAGGCGATGAAGGGATATGTAGGTAATAGAAAGACTTCCCCAACTGCTGCCGATAATGTTTTACAGCGATAAGTATTGTTAAATCCATCCATCACAGCAGCAGCACTCAAAGAGAAGCACCCAGACTTGTTTGAAGTCTCTCGGTACCCTCTGAGCGCTGCCGCTCTCAAGGTCGTCAGCAGCCCACCTTGACGCGCCTATGTCACAGGCTGCGTGGGTTACTGAGTGCCTTTACTGAGACAGTGGCTGATTGTAAGGCTAATAATAATCTCCTGTCACCTTCTTACGGCACAATCCAACAGCTGGTGACCAAATTATGGTAAAGTATAAGGGCGTAATGGTGGGTTGGCGATACCTGTTGATGTAGACACAAACTGTCTCATATTTACTTTCCCAGAGCGCGTTGGCTGCTGGCTCCCTGCTGGCTGTTAGAGGAAGGTGTGCAGGTCTGATACAAGTGTGCTAAGTTTCAGTGGATGACCCGTATGGCTGTGAAACAGAAATACAAGAGAGCGTGTGCTAGCGTTTGAAAAGCGCGGCGAAAACAGGGCCAATAATGGCGTCCAAATCTTAGGTTGTCGGGACTCTCTCTATCAAGGGACTCTAGTGTGTGTGTGTGTGTGTGTGTGTGTGTGTGTGTGTGTGTGTGTGTGGTGCGGTGCGGTGCGGTGCGGTACGGTACGGTGCGTGTGTGTGTGTGTGTGTGTGTGTGTGTGTGTGGTGTGGTGCGGTGCGTGTGTGTGTCATCGGAGAGGGAAATTTTTTGGCAAGTGGTTTTATAATCAACTGCACGTATTCCATTTTTGTTTACAAGATGACCTAAAAAGTGAGTGCGTGACTTAAGGTCATACAGTATTTAATCGATCTGACATTAAAGGGAGCTTTTGAAGATTAGTGTCAATGTCCTTTGAGATAATGATGTCATCAAGGTAGATGAATTAGCTTTGTCCAATTATGCCCGTAAACACTGAAGTGATCCTACGCTGGAATGTAAGCGTATCATTACGTAAGCCCATTGGAAAGCGAAGACACTCGTAATGACCTGTTGGGGTAGCGAATGCAGTGATCTCCCTGGATTGTTCATTTAAACTTTTAAAGGAATCTCCCAAAACCTGAGAGAAGGTCAAGGCTTGTGAACACAGTATTGTGCTTGCCGACAGACTGCAGTAGATCACTTAGCACAGATAAAGGATAATGATCAAGTACTGTAGGTGCACTGACTTTCCGTAAGTCAATCACAGGGCGGTAGTGCTGTTGGAGACACGCCCACAAATGACAGGAACAAATTTGTATGAGTTTTGTTGGTGGACTTAAAGGTAGCGGAAGCCAATTAGTCCGCAAACAGCTTCCAAAGTTAGCGGAAACGCTAAAATCCTCTGACGAAAACGTTACCTTTCGCTAATTAACGCTTTGTACATTAGCAGAACCGTGCCCATCATACTGCAGTTACGGAACTTTTCCGTGGAAAAATAATTCACTGGACGCCTAGCCATGTGGTACCTTACTATACAATTTATTCCAACATTAAAAAATCTGCTTTGGCAAAGTAAATGCTGTTGAGTATGTCTTTTCAAGCAATATTCCTGATGCTACAATTTCAAATTCAAAACGTCTCGCTCCCACAGCTTCACACATCCAGGACGCGTTGTGGTCTAAAGTCGGCAATGCCCTAAAGTATGGCGACGATTCCACTTAACCTCATTTATCTGTGCCCCTTGCAGCCTTATCCCTCATGGCTGGCATTCTCCGTCGCACTTCTACCATTGCACATAAAAATGGACAGAGTTTAAAAACAAGGGTATCAGCCAGCAGAGCATCTAAAACTTTCATTTCTGCATATTAGGTAAGGTGTGTTCATGCACTATAGCTGCGCGTGGCTGTGGTGCTCTTCTCCGAACCGTTGGTCCTTTGAGCTTTGAGCAAGAACCAATTACCCTGGGACACGGACCAATGTGAAATCCGGGATTGCCATAGTTTACCGAACTTTCAATTGCCTTATGGAGAGAACAAACAGGAAAATACTTGAAATCCTTCGCCATTTTGCATGTCGCTGTCATGAAACGGTAAAAACTGATTTTCTGAGGTTGCTGCGCCCATCAATGGCTCAGTTAATTATTCTGCAGGCAAAGCACCACACTACACATGCTTTCGCTCTGAGAAAAAGACTTCCTTATGACGTATTTCTACAGCCTCCTCTTCCCCTTATTCGCTGAATACCCACTACAAGATACAGCTTAACATTTTTCAGTCAATCCATTCCTCTGTCAAGAGAGAATATAATTTCTTGTGAAGAGATGATACATAAACAGCAGTCAGGCTGTTCCCATCACCATCAGTGTCGGTGACGTCATGAAAAGCTCACCTGACCGTTCATATAAATTATTCCCTAAATTTGCAAGTCCTTACCTTTAGTTTAACAAGTTTGAAATTTTAAACAGGCTTTAAAAGGTGGATACACCCTTTCCCTTCCAAACTCCTACCGCACCAGCCATATACACCTCTGATGTTTCTGAGGCAAACACCTCTCACACCACTTCACAATACTAGCTCCTCTTCCTATAGACTGAAGTTGAGGTCCGCTAATTATCTCTCTTATATCACTATTGCCCTTCAGGCAGAGGATTTTTCTCCTGCACTCTTATTTTATGAGACCACATGCGCGTTCTGGTCGTCTATAGTAATGACGTTACACTTAAACTTACCTGTCAAGTGATGTCATACTTGAATATCACCGTTTTCTTTTCAAGTATACTGGCCAAATATACTTGAAGATATTCAAGTACGCCTCGGAGGTAATTGGAGAGCATTTGAATGACATCATAAAAAAAGATGACGCTTTCACAAACATAAACACCATTTCTGTATTAGGGCGCATTCAAACCTTTTCAGGCCTTTTCATATTTGGTAATAAAACTCGCTTTTATGGGTTTTTATGGCTTGTTGCTAATATTTTAATGCCTCAATGTGATTTTGAAACCTGCCATAGATGTATATTATATGTTATAACAAAAAAACATACCCTCACTTTTTTTCAAATATAGCATAAATACTACTGACCAACTCAATTGAAACTGCATTTGAACATAGTCTGATTCTAAATACATAAGGAAAGCAGGGTAGGTTTTAGATAAAAGCATTTGTTCATGTTTGATTAATTTCTGTTTTTTTGGTAAGTTTCTAAAACGCATACACAAAATATAGACTTTTTAATATAGTATAATATCAATGGAAAAAAATTCTGCTTTCAAATTAGTGCACTTACCGACAGGTAAAAGGGATGAATGAAATCCGTCAAACAGCAGCGGAGGTATTTTTGAGTAAATTTGGATAATTTACTTTTGAGAAAGCAGACTGCAAAGTTGGCCGACCATAGCGTCCCTCTGCTCAAAAGCCCCAAAACAGTACAACAGGTCCCTTTGTAGGTGCTTGTTTCTCATTTTCTTTCTAGAAGGTGAGTTCAATAGGAGGTCCTACCTCTCTAGATATTTATACAGGATACTTTTGTCTTCTAGACTGAGGGGCTGGTGAATGTTGCTTCGAAAATATCCTGCGTTGTAGTCCACTGATACATGAGCTGTAGCAAAGTTTAACTTTATTTTTGTTGCATTTTTGACAAGCTTCGGGCAGAATCTCCACACGCGACTATGAAATGACTCATATGGGTTTTGTGTGCATCTTGTCATCACTTCACCACTCGTTAAGGCACTCATGAACACCTCCTACTAAGTCTAAATGGTCAGGTGGCAGTGAGGAGACTCATTTAGTGATGGCTTGCAGGCTTGAGGATGGGTTGATGCGTCTTTAACCTTAGTCTTCCCATGTTTGCCGTGAGTGACGTCCCTGTAATGCTAGGAGACGGGAGTCCTGGAGGTTGACCAAAGCCTTAGTCGTGTGCTGCAACTAGTAACACACCTCTCTGGTTCCTTCTTCCGGCTATGACGGGCGGCCTCTCCTGGCTCTGAGAGGTCAATTGGCTAGTCCGCGTCTGCATGACCATGAGCCAAGCAGCCACCACTGTGTCAGGTGGTGGCTGTGTATACTCTCCTGCTACCCCTGGGGATGATGAGCTTATAGGCCTAATGACCAGCCCCCCCTTGTAGGACTTCATGGTAGGTAAGGGCGTAATAGTGAACTCTTTCAGGCAGGGTTGTTTTGATTTAAATCAAATGATTTAAATCAAGTGTGTGTGTGTGTGTGTGTGTGTGTGTGTGTGTGTGTGAGAGAGAGAGAGAGAGAGAGAGAGAGAGAGAGAGAGAGAGAGAGAGAGAGAGAGAGGGAATATTTCTGTATTACTCAGTTATACTCATTCATTTCTGTTAATATATTGTAACACACACACACACACACACACACACACACACACACACACACACACACATCGTCTCCCATGATGCTACCACCTGGAATTTTTCAGTCACCGCCGAGTGGCCTAAGACTACCTGCTGCCCTGAAGACTACCGGTACCTGCTGCCCTGAAGACTACCGGTACCTGCTGCCCTGAAGACTACCGGTACCTGCTGGCCTGAAGACTACCGGTACCTGCTGCCCTGAAGGCTACCGGTACCTGCTGCCCTGAAGACTACCGGTACCTGCTGCCCTGAAGACTACCGGTACCTGCTGCCCTGAAGACTACCGGTACCTGCTGGCCTGAAGACCACCTGCACCTATCAACCCGTACTCTAGAAGAACTGTCCAAGTTCCGGGGCACAGCATGAGTAGATGTTAAATATATATATATATATATATATATATATATATATATATATATATATATATATATATATATATATATATATATATATATATATATATATATATATATATATATATATATATATATATATATATATATATATATATATATATATATATATATATATATATATATATATATATATATATATATATATATATATATATATACTGCTATGCTTAGCTCATGCTGCCCCTGAACTCATTCTTGATTCACCTGGACGGTTTCTTCTAGAGTCCGGGTTGATGGGTGGTCTTCAGGACAGCATGTGGGTAGTCTTAGGCCACTCGGCGGTGACTGAAAAATCCCAGGTGGTTGCGTGGGGATTCGCACCAACGTTGTCCATGGCGATGTGAATGCCAGGCCCGCACGCTAATCACTCAGAGACCATATATATATATATATATATATATATATATATATATATATATATATATATATATATATATATATATATATATATATATATATATATTGGTGTAGCCAGTGAGTAAATTGTCTTTCAAACAGATGAGGTTAAAAGAAACGGCTGTTTCTGGGTTATTCAGCTTCTGCTGGTTTTTTTTCTATTTGTCTTATCAAGTATTTTTACGGTGTTTAAAGTTCCGAGGAGCTGTCCAAAACTTAAGTTGTTTATTGCAACGTTTCGTTTCTGCCTAGGGAACATAACATCTTCAGGCTGAATGGAGGTGGACGTTGTTGTTGTTAAAAATTTCCTCCCTCTAAAAGGGGGGAGCACGGGCCTTTGCCAATGGCAACCCGTAGTAGGGTGTGCCGACAGACCGACTCTATTGGCTGGGGTCAGTCGAGCCGACCAAATCGGTTTGTTGACAAGGGCTGGCGTGTCCCTGAGCTGATTGTTGATGTTAAAGATTTACTCCCTCCTAAGAGAATGGAGAACGGGCCTTTGCCAATGGCGGCCCGTAGCAGGGTGCCGACAGACCGACTCTATCGGCTGGCATCAGCCGAACCGACCAAGTCGGTCTGTCGAAGAGGACTGGCGTGTCTCTGGGCTGGTTGTTGTTGTTGTTCAAAGATTGCTCCCTCCCTATATTGGGGAGCACGGGCCTTTGCCAATGGCGGCCCGTAGCAGGGTGCCGACAGACCGACTCTATCGGCTGACGTCAGCCGAACCGACCAAGTCGGTCTGTCGACGAGGACTGGCATGTCTCTGTGGGGCTGGGCTGGTTGTGTAGGCTGTTCCTTATATACACGCGAGCTGGCTTGTGATTGGTCGGCGTGTTCAGGGTGCATGGTGAGGTGGGCTTCTCATTGGGCGGCGGTCTGTGTGCTGTTTTTTTCTAATTTTCCTTTTTTGCGTGAGAAAGATTTGTAGATCTTATGCTTGGGCGTTCATGGCTGTTTCTAAATCTCATTATGTAGAGGGCCTCCAGGAACATTAATCGGCGGGGCTCAGTCTCTGTCGATTCTAGGTAGCTGCGCATTAAGGTTTCCTTGTGCTTTACAGTGTAATGATTCCTAACTGCTCCATTTTGTAGGTGGCATGTTAGGTGCCTTGACAGTTTCGTCCGTGTCATCCCGATGTATGTATGAGGTCCACAGTCCTTAACAGTGTAGGCGTGGTCGTAGATGACATGGTCTTCCAGCAAAGGTGCATGTGGTGGTGTTTGGCGGTTCTTGATAAGTAGGTTAGCTGTTTGGGGGGTCTTGTAGTAGATGGTGAGTGATATGATTTGGCCTGGATCTGTTGGTTTCACGTTCTTGCGGATGAAGTCTTTAATTGCTCTTTCGTCTATCTTATATTCTGTGGACATGTAGGTCCTGTAGTACGGGTTGATTTTGTTCTGGTTTGTAAGGAAGGTTGTACGGCTGTACCACTTGTCAAGGGCACAGTTGATGGCTTGGTTTACTTCACTGTTAGGATAGTTGTTGTTAGCAAGGGCTTGGGTAATTCCTTCTAGTTCGTGATGCAGATTACTCCACGTTGAGCAGTGTGAAATCGCGCGCCGGATGTTGGTGTTGATTGTGGATCGTCTGTAGCGTTGCGGGCACTCGCTGTTACCGTTGAGGCAGAGTTCGGTGTTTGTTGATTTGGCGTATACTGAGGTGCTGAATCCTGAGTCTTGGGTGGATACTAATACATGCAGGAACGGGAGACTACCTTCTCGTGATTCTTCAAACGTGAAGTTGAGGATGAAGATGTTGCTGATCTGCTGCATAAGTTTCTGCAATTTGTTTATGTTCCTCACTCTGATGAATATGTCGTAGAAGTACCTTCCGTAGATGGAGGGGGGGGGGGGGGGATGCTTGAGGGCCATGGATTCAGTGGTACTCATGAAGAAGTTTGCGAACAGGACAGCAAATGGGCTTCCCATGGCTACGCCGTCCACTTGGCAGTACATATCTCCGCAGGGGCAGGTGAAGAGTGCTTCTTTCGTGCATATTTTTAGGAGTGTGCGTAGATATAATATGAACATAAGAACATAAGAACATAGGAGTCTGCAAGAGGCCGGTAGGCCTGTACGAGGCAGCTCCTCTGAACCTAAGCTCCCGTGTATCTAATCCCACCTAATATCGCTGTCCATGAATTTATCTAATCTATTTTTGAATGTGACAATTGTATTGGCACTCACCACATGACTGCTAAGCCTATTCCACTCATTCACCACCCTGTTTGTAAACCAATTTTTGCCCATGTCCCTGTTGAATCTGAATTTATCCAGTTTAAACCCAGTACTTCGTGTCCTACCCGGTTCTCTTACCAACAAAACCTTATGAATGTCTCCCTTATTAAAGCCCTTCATCCATTTATAAACCTCGATCATGTCTCCACGCACCCTTCGCCTTTCTAGAGAAAGAAAGTTTAACTGTTTGAGTCTTTCCTCGTATGGCAAGTTTCTCAACCCCTAAATCATCTTAGTCATCCTCCTCTGCACCGATTCTAACATTTTGATATCCATTCTATAGTAAGGTGACCAGAACTGAACCGCATAGTCAAGATGAGGTCTAACTAATGCGAAATATAGTTTGAGGAAGACTTCGGCGCTTCTGTTGCTTACGCTCCTTGAAATAAATCCCAGTACCTTATTTGCTCGATTTCTAGCTTGAATGCATTGTGCCCTTGGACGGAGATCAGAGCTCACTAAGACCCCCAAATCCCTCTCGCACCCAGACCTGCTTATGAGAGTGTCTTTTAAGCAATAGTTATGTGAGGGGTTGTTCCTACCTACACTCAGAATACTGCACTTCCCTACATTGAACTCCATTTGCCATTTATCCGCCCAGTCATAAAATCTGTTTAGGTCACCCTGGAGAATACTAGCGTCCTGATCCGACTCAATTACTCTACCGATCTTGGTATCACCTGCAAATTTACTGACATCACTACTAATTCCTGTATCTAAGTCATTGATATAAATAATAAACAAAAGTGGACCTAATACCGAACTTTGTGGGACCCCACTCGTAACACATCCCCAGTCAGATTTTTTACCATTGGTTTGCACTCTTTGCTTCTTATTGCTGAGCCACGCCTTGACCCAGTTCAAAACTTTACCCTCTACTCCGTGAGCCTGTAATTTAAGCAACAGTCGTTGGTGAGGAACTTTGTCAAACGCTTTATTAAAATCAAGATAGATTACATCATAATTTTCATCTCTGTCAACCGCCTCAAATACTTTATTGTAGAAGGACAAGAGATTGGTGAGGCATGACCTACCTTTTGTGAATCCATGCTGCAAGTCGTGAATTAAGCTATGTTTCTCTAAATGCTCCCGAATGTTCCTGGCTATTATGGACTCCAGCATCTTGCCTATAACCGATGTTAAGCTAATTGGGCGATAGTTTGAAGCAACTGACCTGTCCCACTTTTTGAAAATAGGCGTCACATTAGCTATTTTCCATAGGCTCGGCACATAGCCAGTATTTACCGACATCTTAAAGATGTCGGTTAGTGGGTCACTGAGTACATCACCTAATTCCTTTAATACCCTCGGAAATATCCCGTCAGGACCTGGAGACTTGTTCTTCTTAAGCTTATCTATCTCATCCTGAACTAATTACCTGGTAATGATTATATCCCTCAATTTATCGCCATCCCCGCCCTCGTACACCTGAACCCTTTCCGGTATAGTCGTTCGATTTTCCTGTGTGAATACTGAGAGGAAGTAGTCGTTCAACAATGTGCTCATATTTTCGTAATTTTCTACTAGCTCCCCTGTGTTTGTTTTCAGCGGTCCAATATTCTCCCGTGTTTTTGTTCTATACATCTGAAAGAAACCCTAAGGATTACTTTTCGCCTCATTTGCTACTTTGATCTCATAGTTCCTTTTTGCTATCCTGGTGTTTTTCTTAACTAATCTAGATAGTTCGACGTACCGGCCCCTGAGATGTGTTTCACCATTCTTTATTTTCTGATAAATTCCCTTCTTTAACCCAATCTCGTGTTTTAGTCCACGAGTCATCCACTTAGGGTCATTGTTTTCTTTTCCAAGTGTTCGCTGTGGTATATGTTGTCCTTGCCCCTCTACTATTACTCTAACTAAATTATTGTGAGACATTTCTACCTGGTTCTCCTGGCTCTCCAATCCGCAGTTCTGGCCCTCATGAATCCCTAAATTATCCCAGTTTACCCCTTCAAGATGTCTTCGAAGCCCCTCGTAATTTGCTCTTCTAAAATATGGCACTAACACTGGGTTTGGTTCGCGGGTTACCGCCCAGTCTAAGATAAAACAAACCGTTCTGTGGTCACTATTTCCAAACTCTCCGCCCACCTCCAACTCACGTACCAAGTTCCCATTATTGGTTAGGATTAAGTCTAATATGTTATCTCCTCTGGTAGGCTCAGTAACTACCTGCTTAAGGAAATTATCTTGTATAACTTCAAGAAAATCCTCGGCTTCCAGGTCACCCACTAGGTCTTCCCAGTCTCTATTCCTATAATAAAAGTCCCCCATTACGCAGACATTTCTACTCCTACTCGCCCTGCCAATCTCCTGTAGTAATATACTCGTCTCCTGCCTGTTGAGGTTGGGTGGCCTGTACAGAACTCCCAGAGTTAGTTTTTCTTTCCCTTTGTAAGCGTCCACCCAAACTGATTCTGAATTCATGTCAGTTTTGACTGAATTGTTAACTAAACATTTAAGTGAGTCTTTAACATATAGCGCAACTCCACCTCCCTTTCTGCCCCTTCTGTCTTTGTGAAACATCTGATAACCCGTAATTTCAAATTCTGATCTAAAATTTCTATTGGCAGTGTCTATCATGTCTCAGTGATCGCTATTATGTCAAAATTTTCTGAACAAGCTTCACCCCTTACTAAGTCTATCTTGTTTCTGAGGCTCCTGCTGTTAATATAGAAGATTCTTAGCCCGTCCTCTGTAACTCCCCTATAATTACTTCTAAGCTGCCTGGTTATATTATGAGCTAGATGTCCTCTCCCATTACACCTCCCATTGCTCCCATTACTCCTCCCCCCCCTCCCCTATACTAAAAAATCCCTCAGGGTACCAAGTGCTCGCTCAAGGGAGTCTGAGAGAGCATCAACACCCTTGAACGTCAAGTGTATCCCGTCACGGGAGTAGAGGGTGTCGTTGCCAAAGTAGAGGTCCCAATTCTTTCTTTCTGGTATGTCTAGGATTTCCGTCTCTTCACATCTGTAGACGCAGTCCAAGATGATCTAAATTGTACTGTCCATAGGCACGTCGGTGAAGAGGCTCTCCACATCCAGAGAAGCGATGATGTGGTCGTCGGCTAGTGGGGCAGTTCTTAGGATGTCCAGGAAGTTGTTGGTGGATGTTAGGGCGTGGTTCATCGGGATGTACGGGTGAGGATCTCGTTGAATTTCTTGGCAACGGTGCAGGTGGCTGTCGGGATCTGGGAGATGATAGGGAGGAGTGGGTTCCCTGACTTGTGTATTTTTCACGTTTCCGTAGGCATAACCATGAGAAAATTTTCCGGTTGGCTTCGGGAAGCGTGTGCTGCTTGTAGCGATGTTGATGCCTCTGTAGGTGGCGTAGATTTTCTTCTTTATGTCTTCTGTAGGGTTCTCTTGAATTTGGGGTATCGGATAGTATGTTGTCCATCTTACTGAGGTATTTTTCTTTCGGTATGATTACGAAGGCTGCGGTCTTGTCTGCTCTTCGGATTACAATATCTTCTTTGTTCCGGAGATGCTTGGCTGCTTGTCGTTGTCTTTTTTCCTATAAGTCGGCTTTGAAAGTATCCTCTTTGCTTGGAGGCTTTGGCGGATATGGCGGCTTTTTTTATACGTATTCGCCTCTGGCGCCTGTAGGCCTTTTCTCCTTGAGGCCTGATGTTCGGCCCCAGCCCATAGTGGCGTAGGCAAGTGTTTATAGTGGCGCCTGCTGCTTGCCACTCCCTACCTCGTGGCCGACCATGCTGTGTGTTGTGTGCTGTTTGCTGTGCCCTAGGCTATTGTGTGCACCTGCTTTGCCACTCTTGCCTCTCGCGTCTACCCTCTCAGTTTGCCCTTGCCGTAAATACTGCTCGCGCGCTGTCATTCCGTGGTTTGCCCGTTGCTCGCCACCTACTTACTGTACTGAACTATTGTAGCTGAATTCGTACTGTTTAGTCTTGGCCTATTTTACTCGTGCTGTTTACTGCTTGTACCTGTGTGGCCTCATTTCTCCCGCCTCTCTCCTCTCCTCATTCGCTCCCCTCTCCAGCCTCCTCCAAAACCTCTCCCCTCTATTTCCTTCTCACACTCCTACACTCTTTCCCTGCCTCCCTCTATCCCTCCCAGATTCCACCTCTCTCCTCTCCCTCACGCAGGTGTTCAGACCTCCCCTCTCCTTCGCCCTCCCTTTACTCCTCCCCTCTCTCTCCTTCTCCCTCCTCCTCCTCTCTCTCTCTCTCTCTCTCTCTCTCTCTCTCTCTCTCTCTCTCTCTCTCTCTCTCTCTCTCTCTCTCTCCTCTCTCTCCTCTCCCCCCTCTCTCTCTCTCTCTTCTCTCCTCTCTCCCTCTCTCTCTCTCTCTCTCTCTCTCTCTCTCCCTCTCTCTCCCCCCTCCTCTCTCTCCCCCCTCTCCCTCCTTATCTCCTCCCTCTCTCTCTCTCCTCCCCCTCCTCTCTCTCTCTCTCTCCTCTCCTCTCTCTCTCTCTCTCCTCTCTCTCCTCTCTCTCTCTCTCTCTCTCTCTCTCTCTCTCTCTCTCTCTCTCTCTCTCCCTCTCTCTCTCTCTCTCTCTCTCTCTCTCTCTCTCTCTCTCTTCTCCTCTCTCTCTCTCTCTCTCTCTCCCTCTCTCCCCTCCTCATGAAAAGAATCTCTCAAGCAACGTTCCTCTTCCTCTCCTCCTACCTTTCTTCTCACCTCTTCTTCCTCGACTCCTACCTCTTCTTCCTTCAGATTCTTCTCCTCTGCCTCGACTCTCACTCTCTCTCTCTCTCTCTCTCTCTCTCTCTCTCGAGGCAACGAAAGAAATCTCTACCTACGAACAAGAAACATCTCTATCACTCAACAGGAAGCCCCTCCCTGGCAAAGAAAAGATCCCCCTCCAGAATCCCCCTCGATCGCCACTCCTTCTCCAAATATCACGTCACAGTCACCTCCCGCACTCAGATGCCCAGCCACCACCCGAAGAACGGAGGCGAGATGAGAGGAGTAGAAGAGAAGGCCTGCTTTGGACTACTGGAGATAAGCTGATAGAATTACCAGAGGAGAGAGGATTATCAGACACCTTCCGCGCCAAGATCCCCTATAGAAGCGAACCAGGCATTGGATTCTGTGGCACCTGTGAGAGGCCAGCACGTGATCCTGAATTCTGTGGCTCCTGGAGCTGGTGTTGGGCGCACGGCTGCTTATCCACGAGCCGTCCTAGACGACATTGTGACGACACCTGGATCCACAGGTACAGAGGACGTCACCACGACCCGGTCTGACCAACTGGAGGAGTATACCGTAGGCTCATCCACTTCTCAGGATACGGTCCTAATATTTTCTTTCGTAGGCTCATCCAGGGACATGGGATGAGGGGCGACTTCTATTTCATAAACGACCTCACGGACCCTACAGAGGGACTGCTGGCGGAATTACCAACGTCATACTCTGGACCCCTTTCTCACCACAGGCCTTCTGCGACACACCCCAGTAGACGGCTCTCAACGGCTGGACACATCAGGGCGACCAGATTCGGGGGCCATAGACCTGCATACCCAGGATCAAAGGCTTGCTGTACAACTGGGGCCGCCAACAGCCCCCCGTAAAGCCAGCTCCAACCTCAAACAACCGCAACAGACTCTCCAAACGAAATAGAACACTAATTCTTTAACGCCCACAACGATTTCTACAACCTAACATTGCTCTCTTCAAACCGAACCACCCGCTCAACATTAACCCCTTGTAAGCCCGAAAACTTAAAACTACGTAACTCAGCTGAAAAGAACTGAAGAAAAAAGATTATAACTGAACCTTGAATCCTGACGTAGTAATTAGATACAACTTGAACACACACAGATGTAATCAGACAGAGAATCAATTCAAATGTTGCAGCCCAAAGTGATTCAAATCTACCTTTAATCCCAAGAAAAAAGAAACTTTACAGTATTTGTCAAAAACGTACAAATTGCAACCAATTTAAAAAACATTCACCAAGAAGTAGTAACGTCAAACATTATCGAGGGTACCCATGATTAAACATTCAAAAAACCATGAGTATCTCTTGAAATGTCAAACGTACTTATCTGATACTTTGCACCTAACCCTCATCGACCAATAACAGCAAGACACTGACTAAATCTTGACGAGTACCCAAGAACTTCCCGATCCCATATAAGTCTCAACTACATGATGAACCAGGTTTAGAGTCCAAAATGATCTTGAAATGACAAGGAAAATCACATCCATAATAACCACGATCCACTGATCAGTAGAGTCTTTAACCCTGGTTTATGCGCCCCACGGTTGGAGAACACCTCGCGTGGTGCGATCATAAACTAGTGCTCAAACATCATAAACTAGTGCCAATGGTGAAACTCACAACTTCCAGGTTGAAAAATTTGAAAAAAATTAGCCAACAACAAAACCAAAAAAGTAAAAATCCGACGGACGAAAGATGACGATATTGAAATATCATAATAAACTCAGGAGAAACTTTGAAAAACTAATACCTTTCACAGAAAACTAGTGCCCCTTGTGCGAGAAGAAATTAAATAATCTAAAAAAAGAAACACTTTTAATATGGAAAAATTAAACACTCAGTCGAGGAGAAAAATTAAACTAAAAACAAAAAGAAAAAAGATGAAACAAAAAACATTTGAGTTAAGAAGATGCAATTGAAAGTAAAAAAATTTAAAAATCAGCAAAAAAAAAAAAAAAGAAGAAAAAATGAGAAAAGCAAAAAAAACAACGAAAAGAATCCGAAAAGATCAGATAAACATAAACGACAAAAGGACAGAGCAATTGACAGACATATACAAAAGCAGAGAGAGTGATATTTGACTGACACTACGTTGCGTACAAATTACATAAAATCTTTACTTTTAATTAATGTAAACCCACCACCACCCACCACCACCCTACACCGGTACTAAATAAAATCAGTATGCATTGTCTAACTTTAAATAAAAAATAAAATCGAAATAAGCCTCAAACTAATAAAACCAAATAAAAAAGCTGAAAAATCCTGTAAATCCAAAAAAAAACCGAAAACAACAAAAAACCTCCTGTCTCCTATTACCTCTGCTCTGTCCAACAAGAAAATCACATGTCTCTGATGACAATTGGAATAAGGCTAACGTTACAAAAATTAAGAAAGAAAGAAAAAAAAAAAGGTGTACCCCAAAAAATTCTAACTTCCATCTAAAACAAAATTGGTTTTAAGGTAAAAAAAGAGACATTTGTGGTAATTGTTAATTAATGACAGTCCGAATTAGAAGCCACTGGCAGGCTTCCGAAAAAAATCAAACCTAGATCTCAAACTAAAACACTTTTTAAGACTATTAACCTTTTATAACGACCTCTTAACTGTTTGTATGCGTACTTGGACTTTCTTATAATTTCTCTTGATTTAAAACAAATTCAAATTTTCAAAATTATGAAATAAAAAAATATTGAACAAATTTAAACCAATGGATCAAAAATGGTTGAGATTGACGGACAAAAAGAGTAGACATTGAAAGTAGTGATTGGTGATTTGAATCGTAAAAGAGTAGTTCCTCAGTGGTCCTGATGGGGCGCCTGCTCTTCGGTATGTTTTCATTATTTACATCAACGACATTATTCTTGGCCCATAACCTTTCATATAAAACAATTACGACGACAAGACTGAACACACAACTCACAGTAGTATTTGAACGCAAAGCCCAAATATCAACGGATTACAAATTTCAATTTTGCCTTTCGGATTAGGAGAGATCTTTTTAACGTAACAAGGTGCGGGTCCTTGGGAAGTTGGATAACGAGAATAAAAGTTTGATTACGAAATGCGCGTCAAAGTCAAAAAATTGGGCGTCCAGGTGGGGCAAAATCTCGTCAAACCTCAAATTCATGCACAATTGACAGCAATGCAGCAAACAGAAAATAAAGCTTCATTAAAAAGAAAAAATTATTTAAATATAAGATATAAAGATGTAATACTTAATGCTCCCGCTCTACAACAGACCCACTTCTCAGTTTGAATGCGTCTCATCACCACAAAGTAACTCACTCAGATTTTGAAGTCGCAATTGAAGCAGCGTCAATTAATGTTCCCTTGTTTATCCCTTCCTGCGAAGAACAATCCCTCGAAGAAAGGCTTCTCTCTCGACATGTTCGTGTGAAAACGGAAAACTGATCGAATGTTTTAAAAAAATTAAAAAATTACTTAATGTAGAAATGGTTTTAGATCATTGTTTTATGATGATCGACACTTTGCACGCTGCGATGACACTTACAATCAGAAACAATGGCGTAAAACTCAGATGTAGCGTTTTAATTTTTCTTCACCAACGTTGTAGTGCGAGAATGGAATAAGCATCATCATCATCATGGTCAGTGTGTCAGATGTGATTGACTTTAAAAAAAACCGTCTCGACCGTCACTTCCTTCAACATCATATCAACTAGAGTGAAAACGTTTGTCTTCTGATTAATGTAAAATCACTTAGGTTTAAGGACAGACCACCAAGTCTGGACCATGGGGTCTGTGTGGTCTGATTTTCTATGTAAATCTATGTAAATCTTGCATTGGCTCATGCTCATCTTTGATCCTAGATCTAAAATTTAGAGTCCGGGTTGATAGGTGGTTTTCTGGACAGCATGTGGGTAGTCTTAAGCCCCGTTCACATTGTGCCGACTCTGGGCCACGACAACCCAGCGACTTCTGCATTTGACAAGTCGGCTCCCACGCTCCAAGACTGGGGAGAGATTTTTTTGGCGTCTTGGTGTCGGCTAGCATGATTGCCGACTGTCTGGGACATTCGGCTAATTAGTTGGCAGCATGTCTGCGACATGCTGCCAACTAGTCTCAAGACGAATCTCAACGGTCATTTTTTGAAATGGCGCCATGTCTACGACAACCACGACTCTGCCGACCGATTAGCCGACAGTCGCAGACGGTCTTGACGACAGTCTCGCAGATTGTTTGTCAACTGGTTGGCCGACCAGCTGGCCGACAGTTGCCAAGGAGTTGGCCGACGGTCTTCGCGACTGTCTTGGCGGCAGCCTTGCCGTTCCTTAAAATACGGAATCGCTCTGTATTCGAGAATGAAATGTAGTGTTCCGTTTAAAACCAAAACGGAACGCCATTTGTTCCGTATTTTGTTATCTGAACGGTATAACAGATAAAATTCAGTATCTTAAAATTGTAGTGAGCGCATTTTTCGGTTAATCACAAAACCAGTCCGTAAAATTTGTCAAGGTTCGTCCTAAAATACGTGTAAAATACGCGACGTAACGTCCCTCCCCCTCCCTCTTGCCTCCACCAGCAGCGTGCAGCGGCTGTCACTCATTGCATGCTCGAGAAATTTTAGGGTTGCCACCCGTTCCTTTAAATATGGATCCATTCCGTATTGGAGAGTGAGATGTTGCATTCCACATTTTTCTGACCTCAGGGTGGCAACCCTAGTTGTGTCATTCAACACAAGAGAGAGGCAGCAGGAGTGCGTGCGTGCTGTGCGGCTCCCAAATTTGTGCCAGTGAAACGTAACCATGCCCAGAAGTTGTTGTTGTGCTTGTGATTGCAAAATGAAAATACAAATTTCCTGATGGCAGCAGTGTTAACCAATATTTCTGAGCCGACAGTCGTCACGAACGTCCTTCATTAGACGAAGACTGTCGTCACGACAGTCCTTCATCATTCTTAAGTAGTCGGCACCGACGACAGTGCCGACAGGAAACTGTAAAAATTTTAAAAATGGCCAAGACAGTCATCACGACTGTCTCAAAATAAGCCAAGACTGTTGACGACAGTCTTGGCGACAGCCCCCGACCTCCCTCAGACCTCAACCGGAAATGACGATTGGTCCAGACCCTTGCCGACTCTCGTCGAGAAAGTTTAGCATGGAATACTTTTTCGCGCAAACCCTCACGACTCGATACTCCCCTCACGACGTCTGCGCAGCATTCGGCGACCGTTTCTAGACCTCTTTCAA
Source organism: Eriocheir sinensis (assembly GCF_024679095.1). Lineage (NCBI taxonomy): Eukaryota > Metazoa > Arthropoda > Malacostraca > Decapoda > Varunidae > Eriocheir > Eriocheir sinensis. Next base: position 15,591,395 of record NC_066549.1, on the reverse strand, counting down.
GACTTGAACGACCCTTTCACATCAACACCCAAGACCTCGTGTACCCTAGAGTCGTGAGTAGTCGTGGCCCAGAGTCGGCAGAGTGTGAACGGGGCTTTAGGCCACTCGGCGGTGACTGAAAAATCCCAGCTTGTGGCACCGGGCGGGGCGCGAGCCCGCGTCGTCCTGAACGCGGCGCCGTCACGCTATCCACTCAGCCACCGCTTCATACAATGGTATTTCTAATGTTGTTTGATGTATAAGAATATATATTGCCAAAAATCATGAAAGATGTGTCTCTCAGCTGGCATATTTAAGTCAACAGGTATTGAAAATAAAATAATAAATGACCCCTGGCGAAATATGGTTAATGATGCCAAATATTTGAATTTGGAATACTCATGTTAAATAAAATGTATGGCTATAAGTAGCTACAAGGTAATGACTAGGATAAGACAAATAGAAAAAACACAGTAGAAGCTAAATAAACAGAATAAAGCAGAAACAGCCGTTTGAAAGATATATATATATATATATATATATATATATATATATATATATATATATATATATATATATATATATATATATATATATATATATTTATTTTTTTTTTTTTTTTTTTAGGCGCTGCCTGTAGCGCCGGTAGCAGGCTCTCTTGAGGGGCCTCTTCAATGGGCCCAGCCCGTTAGTGCCGCAGGCTAATTTTATTTATAGTGGCTGACGTGATGTATGACTTGCTTGGCCAATGCTGCCCCCTGTGCTCCTTTTTACCGAAGTCGCTGAAGTTAGGTTTGATCGAAGGTCTAGGGAGCATGTGGGTAATCTTCCGCCACTCAACGATGGTTTTGGAAAAAAATAGCGTCTTTAGCTGGGACTCGAACTTAGTATACGCTAGAGCGGCTAGACCCTCGGGCTCACCACGCCTGCCCGCTGTCCACTCGACCACCGCCTCCCCATATATATATATATATATATATATATATATATATATATATATATATATATATATATATATATATATATATATATATATATATATATATATATATATATATATATATATATATATATATATATATATATATATATATATATATATATATATATATATATATATATATATATTCTCTTTCAAACGGCTGTTTCTGTTTACTCTTACTCTGTCAAACTGTTCTTTCCGTTGGGCTCCTCCGATATACAACCATATTTCAGTATCTTGTCCTATCGCTCCTGTACACCCTCTGGACCCACCGAAGAGGCGATGCTTCTGGCATTTTGATTCAGCTTGGTGGGACGACCTGAGGATGTACTTTTCCGATTTCCTGTGGAATGATTATGCTTCCAAGAGCGAGACCCTTCTGTGTGTTCCCAGTGCATTACAGAGGTAATTGTCTCTAGAATGGAGGCATACATTCCACGTACTTTCTCTACTCCTCATGCTAAAAAGCCTTGGTTTAATCACGCTTGTTCTCGTGCTGTCAAAGATAGAGAGGCAGCTCACAAAAGGTACCAAAGCCTTCGAACTCCCGCTAACCATGATCTTTACATTTCTGCCCGGAATCGTGCCAAATCTATTCTCCGACGTACCAAAAACTCCTTCATTGATAGAAAATGCCAAAACCTTGCTTTTTTATAATTCTTCCCGGGACTTCTGACACCTAGCCAAAAACATCTCCTCCAACTTCACTTCTTCATCTTTCCCTCCTCTCCTTAGTCCTGACGGCAACACCGCCGTCTCATCTATCTCTAAGGCTGAACTATTCGCTCAAACTTTCTCTAAAAACTCCACTCTGGACGATTCTGGGCATATTCCTCCTTCTCATCCCCCCTCTGACTCCTTTATGCCTGTTATTAAGATTCTTAAGAATGATGTTTTCTATGCCCTCTCTGGCCTCAATCCTCAGAAGGCTTATGGACCTGATGGAGTGCCTCCTATTGTCCTTAAAAACTGTGCTTCTGTGCTGACACCCTGCCTGGTCAAACTCTTTCGCCTCTGCCTGTCAACATCTACCATTCCTTCCTGCTGGAAGTATGCCTTCATACAGCCTGTGCCTAAGAAGGGTGACCGTTCCAATCCCTCAAACTACCGTCCTATAGCTTTACTTTCTTGTCCATCTAAAGCTTTTGAATCAATCCTTAACCGGAAGATTCAAAAGCACCTATCCACTTCTGATCTATCTGATCGCCAGTATGGGTTCCACAAGGGGCGTTCTACTGGTGATCTCCTTGCTTTCCTAACTGACTCTTGGTCATCCTCTCTTAGCCGTTTCAGTGAAACCTTTGCTATTGCGCTGGACATATCAAAAGCCTTTGATACGGTCTGGCACAAATCTTTGCTATCCAAACTACCCTCCTACTGTTTCTATCCTTCTGCCTGTACCTTAATATCAAGTTTCCTCTCTGATCGTTCTATTTCTGCTGTGGTAGACGGTCACTGTTCTTCCCCTAAATCTATTAATAGTGGTGTTCCGCAGGGTTTTGTCCAATCTCCCACTCTCTTTCCGTTGTTCATTGATGTTCTTCTTTCCAAAACGAACTGTCCTATCCATTCTTACGCCGATGACTCTACTCTGCATTACTCAACTTCTTTTAATAGAAGACCCACCCAACAGGAACTAAACGATTCCAGGCTGGAGGCAGCAGAACGCTTAGCCTCAGACCTTACTATTATTTCCGATTGGGGCAAGAAGAACCTGGTGTTCTTCAACGCCTCAAAAACACAGTTTTTTCCACCTTTCCACTCGACACAATCTCCCAACTATCCCCTATTCTTTGACAACACTCAGCTATCACCTTCTTCAACACTAAACATCCTCGGTCTTTCCTTAACTCAAAATCTCAACTGGAAACTTCATATCTCTTACTAAATCAGCTTTCTCGAGGCTGGGTGTTCTGTACCGTCTCCGCCAGTTCTTCTCCCCCGCACAGCTGCTATCCATTTACAGGGGCCTAGTCCGCCCTCGTATGGGGGGACTCCACTCCACTCCACTGGACAGAGTGGAATCCAAGGCTCTTCGTCTCATCAGCTCTCCTCCTCTTACTGATAGTCTTCTACCTCTTAAATTTCGCCGCCATGATGCCTCTCTATCTTCTATCGATATTTTCATGCTGACTGCTCTTCTGAACTTGCTAACTGCATGCCTCCCCCACTTCCGCGGCCTCATCACACACGACTTTTTACTCAAGCTCATCCCTTTACTGTCCAAATCCCTTACGCAAGAGTTAACCAGCATCTTCACTCTTTCATCCCTCACGTTGGTAAACTCTGGAACAATCTTCTTTCATCTGTATTTCCTCCTGCCAACGACCTTGAACTCTTTCAAGGGGAGGGTATTAGGACACCTCTCCTCCCGAAACTGACCTATCTTTTGGCCACTCCTCTAACTCTTTTTAGGAGCACTGATTAGCGGGCTTTTTTTTCATATTTGTTTTTTTTTAAGCCCTTGAACCGACTCTGCTGCAAATATATATATATATATATATATATATATATATATATATATATATATATATATATATATATATATATATATATATATATAGGTTTAAAACAACATACATGTATTTCTAATTCTAAGATTAAACGTCCAAAACAGGTTTCCAAATGAATGGTCGTCATGTTGACCGATTTACACATAAAAAATTATAATAAAACCATTTAGTTATTGATATGGGTGTCGTTCGAATAATATGAAAGTCTTAATTTACAACTCGCGTCATGTATATAGAATATTCCTTTTTTTAAAGATCGCCCATTACATCAAGACAATAAAACTGTTTCCCCAAGAGAATGATTTTGCAGCCTTTTTTTCTTGTATTCACTTTCCATATGTTCTTGAATACCTGACAGCAGGGTTGTTGATTTTTTTTTATCGGATTTTTTTATTTAAATCGATTAAAACTAATTAAATGAATGTAAACAACTTTATTCTTTACATTCGTTTCAAACACTTGTTGGAATATTCTTATATCATATTCCATCATGATAAGTAACCCGGCTGGCTGTTTGAGCCAGTCCTAAGATTGACCATCCCCAGACAGCCCGCCACTGGCCAGCACCACACCACAACTCTGTCTAGTCTCTTAACAGTCTAACCAGATCATGTCATGTTTTGGACATGTCCTCACTGAAATTGCACAAAGAGAGATGAATGCAGCTTCAAATCAAAGTATCAGAAAAGGCTGTGGGTGATCCACGTATGTATGTGAAGTGATTCTTTGAAAACTAGGGGTATATATTTCAAATATCTCCTTTACTGCCCCTTCCTATATTTGGTGTTTTATGTCCCTTTTAATAGCTTTTCTTTAGTTCATTTGAGTGTTGGGAGGGGCCCAAGACTACCCACATGCTGTCCAGATGATTGTCCATCAACCGAACTCCAGCGAAACTCTCTAAGGAGGACCAAGTTAAGCTCGGGCAAGATGGCGGCACTATAAAACAGTTCCCTGCGCCACCAATTGGCTGGGACCAACCAAAAAATTAAAGATGGGGCATATGCTACAGGTGAGTGTTGCCGCAGTGCTCATCTCCGTGACACTGGCCTTTAACCATTGGTGGGAAGAACCCATCACCCCAGGACAGGATCAGCATGACATCCGGGTTACGACAGTTTACCTTCCCCAGGTTTCCCCAGGTACCCATTTATCGACCAGCCCGAAAGGGAGGATAAGCAGCTGGGTGAGCGGCATGCTGACTGCCCAGGTCGGGATTCGAACCCAGGGCCGCGGATTCGTAGCAAGGCATGCTAACCACAAGACCATGGAGGCATAAAAAATTAAAAAAGATCCAAGGGGTGAGAAACTTTCGATATGAGGTCAGACTTGAGCATCTAATGCAGCTAATGTCAACAAGATGAGAAAACAGTTACAACAAGCAAATGAACTGAAGTTTCTAACCCTTGGCTGCACTGCACACATTCTAAATGTATTGGGAACATGTGCTTCATGTTGTAAAATACTTTTGAAACCATCACTCTGCCTCACCAAGATACCGTGAGAAAGGCGGGCAGTGTCTTGTTCTGCCCCAGGACACTGGACGGACCAGGTGTGGCTGACGAAAGATATATATAATGAACTAATCTGCTCAGGAAAAAAAAAATTGTGAAGCTGACAAGGAAAATATTGATATCAAAATTAAGAGTGTTTTCTTTGTTTATTTCTCCATTCTATGTTGTTTATCAGCATTGCAATAAGATCAAGATTTAAATCATTGACATTAAAAAAAATCTAATATTTATTTAAATCAGACTTTTTAAATCACTTGATTTAAATCTTGATTTAAATCAGCTTGATTTAGATCAAACAACCCTGCCTGACAGACTATAATATTTACGAAAGCTTACAATAATTTTAATGATATATGTGTTCAGTAAGTAACTCTCTCTCTCTCTCTCTCTCTCTCTCTCTCTCTCTCTCTCTCTCTCTCTCTCTCTCTCTCTCTCTCTCATGCATTATCTCATCTTCCTTCCCTTTCAGTTTCCTCCATCCGTATTTTTTTTCTCTTTTTCCCCTTCCCTTTCCTCCCTCCCTCCACTCTCTAATCGATGGCAACAAATAGGAGGAAGGAAAAATTTTACGTCCAATGTCACGAGTCTGCCTATACTTGGCTTCCGTTTATACTCGCGCTGCAAGTGGTACGGGAGGGAGGGAGTGTGTGTGTGTGTGTGTGTGTGTGTGTGTGTGTGGAGAGAGAGAGAGAGAGAGAGAGAGAGAGAGAGAGAGAGAGAGAGAGAGAGAGAGAGACTCAGGGATGGAGTGAATACAAGAATTGTGTATTCGAATACGAATACTTCAAATCTCAACGAATACGAATACGAATTCAAATAGCTACACTGAAATGGTTTTAATTCGATTACAAATACGAATACTTCTTGAAAGTATATACGAATACATTGATGAATACTTTTCATTGAATAAATAACTTCTTTACGTAACTGGATATAGCACTGTTTTAAAGCTATACAACAGTTAAATGAGTGCAATGACTTAAACTGGTGCCAGTATTCAATACAGGGATATCACACTTACCTTAAATACTGCATAAATATTAGTTTATTATTTTTCCAAAGTTCACAGTGACCAATTACAAAAGAAACACAACAAAAGACGTGTAAATTGGCTTCATGTTGTAGACCTCACCTATATTCGGTGTTTTGATGTTGAACACTGAATTCACGCCGCACTGCTGTACAGATAACATCCCATGGGCAATAGGATAAATGAGAAAATATACTACAATAAGCTGGTATCAAGCTAGACTACACATTTACCGTCCACACTGGCAAGTGGCAACTGAGTCAGACACCAGGGCCCGAATTCACAAAGGCTTAGTTCGTAGTTTTGGGCCCTTAGTGCGAAGTTTTAAGAACATTGAGATTCACAAAGTTCGCGCGGTAATAACTACCAACTAATCGATGACGTCACGGGTTAGCGAGCGGATTTACAAAGCTTTACCGCGCTCTGTGTGACGCTAAATTTGTTGTTAAATAACTACTGCCTCGGGAGTGTAGTAAACGCTAACAGTATTATCATATTTACGTATAAATGCTTATAAATCGCGTTTTTCAACTTGAAATATAACTTTGCGAGTAGAGGAGGCCCATTTCTTTATAAAATGATGAGATATACACCCTTTGAGAGGTATATGATAAGTGTGGGCGGTATGGCAACACCGACGCCCGGCCAGGGTATTTGCCAGACTTCCCTCCTCCTTCATCTTCCTATCTCCTCATCCATTCATCCATCCATCTCTAGATTTGTCCCTCCGTGGAGGGAGCTAGCCCATGAGTTGGGCTGCAGATATGGCAAGACAGTCTTCATTTTCCCTCGTTCCTTCCTTCCGTCCTTCGTTCCTGTCTGCCTCGATATCTGTCCCATATTTCTCTTTGCTTTCTTCCTGCCTCAATCTCCTCCGTGTCTTCTTTTTCTTCATCTTGAGCATGTTCGTAGGTAACAAGACATCGAACAGCAAAGATACCTTGAGGTAAATGTGCAGCAAACAACGAAATAATTAAGTTTTTAGATTACGATTAAGTACAGTTTGCCTTAAAAGGAAGAAAAATGGGAAAAGAGAATGGGTTTCTTGAACCAGCTGCTGGAGGGGGCTCCCTAGGATTGGCTGAGGGTTCTGTATACATGCTTGTGATTCGCTGCAAGGCCAATGACGTCATCAACCAATCAGCGGCCTCGCTGACTTAGCGTGCCTCTAACTACCATCTAAGGTTTGCTTCGTGAATCTGAGGCTAACGTCGGTCGCTAAATCAATAGTGCGTAGTCATGTTAGTTCGTAGTTAGTATGTTTGTGAATTCCGCCCCAGACGCCGCTCTACCACTGTCAGAGAACCTGTACTATACACGACGGTTACACGACGTCCAGGAGGCTGGAGTTGCAAGGAGCAACGGCTGTTGTTTCTGATTTTTTTTTTTAAATATTCGTCAGATTATTCGCAGAATACGAATACTTTTCCCTTGTATTAGAATACGAATGAGAATACTTTGATTTCTATCAGTAATTATTCGAATACGAATACACCCAAACACCGTATTCGAATGTTCGAATACGAATACTCCATCCCTGCATGGTGTGTGTGTGTGTGTGTGTGTGTGTGTGTGTGTGAGAGAGAGAGAGAGAGAGAGAGAGAATGTGAGTATGGTAATGTTGATGCATAGATTAAAGCTGCGTTTGGCCTCAGAGAGAGAAAGAATGTGAGTATGGTAATGTTGATGCATAGATTAAAGCTGCGTTTGGCCTCAGTGTTCATCTCCGTACCATTGGCCCTAAGGCCTTATTACTCTGGTATAGTGACGTGAGCTGTCCGGCTATCTTGAGCTGTTCGGGGTTGATTTGCGCATGCGCAAGCTGTCTGGGTTTTGTTTACAAACATTTCATTCACTGCATCAAGTCTTTTACTAGCCTAGGTTACATATTATCTCATAATTTTCCTTCCCTCTCCTAAGAGTTTAAGGCTGAAATGGGTCCTATAGGTCAGCTATGAGGTATATTCAGTGTTGCCAGCCAGCTAGTCTCACCGGCGATTAGGTCTTTGTGCCCAAGAAGCTGGAACTATTTTTTTTTAATTATCGTAAATTACCTGTGTTTCTCTGGGACTTGTAACAATTACATTTCAATACAATAAGTGACACTGCTGTTAACAAAAATGTAGTAGATCATTCTATTTGTTTTATTTATTTTTAAATAAGAGAAATTAAATGCCGTCCGGAAGCCTTTTCCATGTCTACTGTAGTACTTAGTGCTGTAGTTAGTGTAGTATTTTTTTTCCCTCATGGCGTCCATGTGAATAATTTAGCCTTTATAATCACTTTGTAAAATGTGAAACATTACATTACATGGTATTGTCCCACTGAACTCTAAATTGCTAAAAAATAAAATATGTATTTGGACCATACAAATGTCAGTGTATGCTTGGATCTATGTCTACGGCACTGGTCCGCAGAATTTTTTTCACCTGCTCGACTGGTCCGTGGCTTTGAAAAGGTTGGGAACCACTGACTTATTGTACTGAAGTGTAATTGTTACAAGTCTCCGAGATACACAGGTAATTTACGATAATTAAAAGAATTCAAGCTTCTTGGGCCCAAAGACCTAATCGCTGGTGACACCTGGTAAGGTCCTTATCGTAAGGAAAAATATACCTCACTGATGGGCGCGTATGCATTACGGGTAGAACATACGATTTTCGAAAAAAGCAATTTGAACCCTTAGAGGGCTGTAATCATTCTAAACATGTGGAGACGTATGGAACATGATAATAACACTTATCAATGACAAAATTTAATACATAGCTTTGGTGATTTATGCAATATATTGATTTTTATTAAAAACTTTTCCTTTGAATAACTCCGGTGTTTTTTGGATCAGTTCTTTGAAAATAATACACCTTGTAGATACGATTAACATAAACAATTTGTACCTATAAAAATAATTTCTGGAAATTTCTTTAAGAAATTTTTTTTTAAAGTTTGGCTAAAATTTTCTAGGTAAGCCTTCACACTCGTGCCTCATCTTAGAACTATTTCATTGGTACAAATTCGTGTATAAATACTCCATATTATGATGCTTTTTTAAAAATTTGTTAAAAGCTTTATAAATAAGTTATTCAAAAAAAGCATAACGTCCATCCCAGAAAAACACATTTTGAAAAAATCGAACTTAAAGTTTAGCTACAATCTGACCAAATTTACGCCTAGTATGGAAACATGGAAATGCAGGCAACAGAAAGCCTATTGGCTCATTACGAGGTCGCCCGCTTGGGTGATTTAATCTGCTCGACCGCCACTTGGGGCTTGAGGAGCAGATGAAAGCACCTCGATATTGAGGAGCAGATGAAAGCACCTCGTTATTCAGTTTACTCCCGACGCAGCGAAATGACGGTCGATTCTATATTTGACGGAGTTGATGGTATTCCCATTTACTACTTCTGAGGGAAGATTGTTCCAGTGGCGGATGACTCGGTTTGAAAAGAAACTCCTTCCAATGTCTGTGTTACATCGACTCGACTGAATGGGTAAACCGTTATTTCTAGTTCTTGAGTTGGTTTGCAGTTCAAAGAATTGAGTAATCGACGTTATTGAACTTTTTCAGGTACATGAAGACTTGAATCATATCCCCTCGTAAGCGTCTTTTCTCCAATGTAAAGAGATTGAGTCGCTTGAGTCGTTCCTCTTTCGGTTGAGCCCTTAAGGTTGGAATCATCTTTGTGGCGCGTCGTTGAATCCTTTCCAGTAAAGCAATGTCCTTTCTGTAATTAGGAGACCAGAACTGTACTGCATACTCGAGGTGCGGTCTTACCATGGAATGTTTTACACTCGAAGTTCCTCGCTATGAACCCGGGCATAGTGTTGGCTTTGTTGTATGCTTTTTTCAGTGATTCGCGTGTTTCAGGTCACTGCTGATAGTGACTCCACGATCCTTTTCCTCCTGCATCGCCTGCAGAGGTTTCCCATTCATGATGTATGTGTGGTTACTATTTTGGGACCCAATGTGCATGACTTTGCATTTGTCAACATTAAAAGACATTTGCCATTTTTCCGACCATTCGATAATGTGATTGAGGCCTTTCTGAATGATTTCGTAGTCGGTCTTCGTGAGGGCCTTTCCACCCACCTTGGTGTCATCAGCAAATTTGGATATTGTGGATTTCAGTCCTGCTTCTAGGTCATTGATATATATGATAAAGAGGATGGGTCCCAGCACTGACCCTTGGGGCACTCCACTAGTGACTGGAAGCCAATCGGAAGGCTGTCCGTTGAGTAGTACTCGTTGTTTTCTGCTGGTGAGCCAATCTCTTATCCACGCGATCAGATTGGCTCCAATGCCCGCCGAGTGCAGTTTCTTATGGAGTCCCTCGTGCGGTACCTTGTCGAAGGCTTTCTGAAAGTCCAGGTATATAACATCACTGGGGATGTGGGCATCCCAGTTCTTATTTATGCCTTGGAAGAAGTCTATTAAATTCGTTAGGCAGGAGCGCTTGTTTCTGAAGCCATGCTGGTGTCGGAGATTATATCATTGTCTTCTAGAAACTTAACAAGTTTGTCTCTAATAATCTTTTAGAGTATTTTTCCTGCCACTGATGTCAAACTTATGGGCCTGTAGTTTAATGCAACGCTTTTGTCTCCTTTTTTGAAAATCGGTGTTACGTTCGCCATCTTCCACTCTTCCGGGACCTTGTTCAGTTGAACTGACCGGTTGAATATGTCAGTGAGTGGTTGAAGTATTTGTTGTTTGTTCAAATATTCAATCAATATTCGAAATACATCTAATGGTGCATGTCAATTAGATTTTAATGCTGTTTGAATTTTAAAGGTAGGATAATAACTAAAGGATATATTAACGATAGATGCAAATCAATTGAGTGGTTCTGGTTGCCGTCGGTTTCATTCAAGTTTCAAATATTTGCGTTATTGGTATTTACCAATTTTCGATGACTGATTATTTTTTTCACAGACACTTCCTCATTACCTTGCGGTGGTCTGCAACGTGCGTTTTTTTTTTTTTCATCGGAGTATCCCCGGTAGGCCTAATTCTTACACTTATTGCACTTTACTTTTTCTGCTGATCTATGCAAAAAATCTTTCGCAACTATCACATAGCAATTGTCAATTTCCTGAGGCGCTTCCAAATCGCTTTCGAGCAATGTTTTCCTCATTTCTACGTGGGAGGAGGAATATGGTAGAGTGGGTGGAGGAGGAGGAGGAGGAGGAGGAGGGAGACGCTTGAACATTACTCAAAAGTGTTGTGTTTTCCACCTGTTTCACTACTACTACGTCTTTTATGAACTCTTCCTTCCATAAACTCACTAACCCGCCTCGACTTAGCCAAAAACTTGGCTTTCCTACGCCGCATTTTGATAGTAAAGCATTGATAAGAGATGCATGGCCTCGTTCCCTGTATTCAAGGTTCGTCATTTTCGTACTCAGCGCGCGCTGACTCAAGGCCGCTCCCTGTGTTCAAACAAATGTCGTACCCGGAAAGAAAAAAAAAAAAAAAATAAAGATTTTCGATAAATAAAAAAATAATAATGGGATTATTTGAAAATAATATGATCCTCATATGGCAATATTCATCAAGTAGCTTAAAATCAGTGGTTTAAATGCCCGCTATCGCTGTAATATCTTGCGTCTGGACGCTCCGAGGAGGCATCTCCCTCCTGTTGCCAAAAACTATTTTTTCCATATTTGCTTCATATTTATGCTCGCTGAATCGTAAGTACTTGCCTTTATCCTATCCGATCCGACGTTTTCAAATTTTCGCGCTCGTAACACCTAGCATCGTACTCATTTATCTGAACAATGATAACGCTCATGAACACTAAGTACTGGTACCGAATCAATAGTGTAAAACAATAATGAATTATTTTTTATATGATGCAACACTTCAAAATTCTCTCTCTCTCTCTCTCTCTCTCTCTCTCTCTCTCTCTCTCTCTCTCTCTCTCTCTCTCTCTCACACAAACACTCACACACACACACAAAAAAAATCGTCTTTCACGTTAACTTATTGTCGAGGAAAAAAATAATATAGTTGAGGGATTAGTGCAAACACAGAGGTAGGCTATTAGGATTGAAGTAAAAAGTGTGTGTGTGTGTGTGTGTGTGTGTGTGAGTGATTTTATCAGGAGTAGGCTATCAATTATTTATGAAGGAACAGAATTAACCGATTGTTATGCTAATTATGGCTGTTTATATATTGTACAGCACTGATCATTATAACACTGGATGCGGGACAATATATAACACAACAGTAAATAAACAGTGGGTTATTCGTTAAATAAACTAATATTGACCGCGTATTTGAGGAGTAGAGAAGAACGTACATTTCTCTCTCAAACACCACACAGTCGTGGGCAGAGTGGTGATGTTATAATATACTAAGGAGGAAGAAAACCCCTGCCTTGTTTATGCTCTGAGGAAAGCCCTTATGGTAGACTTAGAGCCATATCCCCGTCAAGCGACGTTTCCCTACCTAGCAGGTTTGCCAGATCAAAACCTTCCGTGAAACACTCTCATCTGGTAACACTGCAATCTAGAGCTTTCAGTTTACGGAAATCGGCGTCCTAAACATTTTGTATATGCAGAAATCTATGCCTTTCCTTATTAACATGACCACCATAGTAAATTCTATTATGTTTTTTTTTATAAATTTATTTGAATGCATAAACACATAAGTAAACACGTGATCAGCCGAATCCTTTGTTGTGGAACCTGCACGCTAGCGCTAGTTTTGAAGTGATGGAGGCCTCCCCAGTCCTTGTAAGCATCCTCTGTCCTTTGTACGCAAAAAATCTGAGTAACTTCCCTATATAAACCTTCCTGCCCAGCACAGGAGATGATTAACGATGTAGTAAATACCTCATGTACGAAATATGAATGAGAAAACAGTCGAATTGACGAGGAGGTGGTCCACGGATCAGCTGACAACATTGTTGGAACACGCGGTGTTGCCGCTTCCTTTATGTGAAAAGCGTATAGCTTGAGATACCGAATATTTCGCAGTTCTTCTACTTCCACTTATGAAAAAACAAAATGTAATTCTTATTCTGATGACATAATTATCGCTCATACGTTTCACTTTATAGAACATACTTTACGCTGTCAATAAACGTGACACCCTGCAGGAAAACATCAGCCTATTTCTTCACTTCTACACTAAAGTCTTATGAACGTGTTTGTATGTTTTTTTCATATTCGGGTCGAGGTGGACTGAAATTCACGTATCATACACCAATGAGAATATATATACTAGTACTTCATTATACATAAATGACGATATAATCCCTAATCATGTCCCAAGGGAAAGGTCCAAGGGAGGTCTGGAGGTACCTTGGAAATGCCAAGTTTTCCTTGGAGGAGGATGTTGGGAGACGGGGATATGGCCCTTAAATACCAAGGGCGCCCGATGCATCATTTTTTATGATTTTCGACTCCCAGTGACATACATTTCCTCAATATAGGTATGCTGAATGATATACTAAGCGACAAAAGTTTTTATTAAAGTCACGACTGTCGGAGAATTTTCCCCATTGGAAAATGTATGGGACGAGAGATCCTCTCGCCGCATGCTCACACTGCGTTCTGCCGGGGTGCGGTACGACATCCTGGGCAAGCCGGGGCTCGAACCTACGCCTGTCAGGCCGGAAAGCCTGGCAGCGCACAGCTTTAACCAAGGTAGAGTGAAGGGGAGGTAGGTTCACACCGGCCGCTCCGCGCAGGGTGTGACGTCAAGTGAAATTAAGTTGTGGTAGAGTAGAT
>NC_066549.1:15517646-15575146 GCF_024679095.1 Eriocheir sinensis | reverse complement strand
TGTGAGCATAAGTATTCATTCCGTACTTGGTTTACTCGGTTTTGAAGAATAATCAAAATTGAATTGCTCGGTTTGCAGACAGTACTCGGTTCCCCCATCACTAACTGCGATGCGGGAGCGCGAACTATTTCACTACAGAGCTCCGTGTGTGTGTGTGTGTGTGTGTGTGTGTGTGTGTGTGTGTGTATGAAATGTTTTATATATATATATATATATATATATATATATATATATATATATATATATATTTAAATATATATATATATATATATATATTGATGTAATAACAACAATAATAATAATAATAATAAATGCTAGCGAATAAATTAACAATATAGACAAATAGTGCTGCTCTTAGCTTGCATTGTTTATAAATTTGACCATTATGGGCACGGCGCTGTTCTTAAAACGGTCAGTCCGTGCCCATATCCGAGCAAGAATGTTGCAGTGCCTCACTGAGTGTTGGGGGCGGGTCACTGCGGGTGTGAGGATGTATGTCTGTGTCTGGACTGGTGAGTAGGTTGATTGCAGACCGGTGTAGAAGGGTCTCGTGGTGGTGTAGGCTGGTGAGATGGAGTCGAGGGCGTCCTGGTAGTTGGTGTATATAGTCAAAGCCATCTTTATATATCAAGATGGCTTTGATATAGTACGGTGTGTGTGTGTGTGAGTGTGTGTGTGTGTGTGTGTGTGTGTGTGTGAGTGTGTGTGTGTGTGTGTAGGAATAAAAGTTATTGTTGCACCATTACGACGCTCTCCCCAAAGTATTATATGGAGGCACTAAATAGTGCCTGAAATAATCCAAGTAACTAGTATATAGTTACAGTCGACAATGGGTGGGAAAGGAGCTTAGCAGGAGGCAAAATCAGCTGTATGCTGAACATACTTCCCGGCTACTCACTCACCTATCTGACCACCTCCTTTCCCCGCCTCTTTCACCTGGATCATTATTTTTCTCCGGTAAACACATGAGACAAATACATTATATCCAGAGAAAAAAAATATTGCGAACACACACACAATGACAAGGAGGGGTTACTGCCCCCCCTGGAGCAAGGGGGATGGGGCGTGTGGTGAGTGGAGGTCTCAGCAGGAGTACCCAGAGATCGACTTATGAGCCTTGCTCTAATCGGGAGGGTAGGTACTTGCTGGCGATGGCGAGTCCAGCTCGTGATCAGGGCGTGGGTGAATTACACACACACACACCTGACTGAACACGCATGCAATCAGGAAGACATTTAAGTTCCTCGTAAGCATAAGTTATTATAGGGGAAATATGACGTCTGTCCTAAAGCTAATCCTCGTGTTCTACCCATGCAAGTGTGTCGACACCGTAATTCTGGGTGATCCAAGACTCAAATTTTCGTACACACACATCAACGCCCACATTAATATTCCCCACTCAAAATATCCCGTTGCATACTGCCACACACACTAGAAATACACTCCCTGCACTTGATACATGCCACTTCTTCCGCGATCATAAAATATTGGTGTCACAACATGCATGTGGGCACATGCCTTACCTTATCGGGAGCACAGGCGAAGTAGTGGTGGTGATGATGGTCCTGGTGGTTGCTTTGGAGCAGCAGCATCCCTCTCCCTCCACCACTCACTCACTAGCAGACGACTTAACTTTCACTCAAGTTTTATCCATTCCAAATTCACTACCATCCTTTAACAGGCATCCGAACGATTAGTTACACACAGCTGGACTTATCATGCCAAAATAGGGCAGATGGTGGCTTCAGTAACGATGTTTCAGCACATAATGTACAGAGCGCGGGAATAGTGGTCCGCACTGCACCACTGGCAAGCTTCACTGACGAGTGACGACACGACGGCCAACAGATGGCAGTGGCGGAGCTCACCTCTGATATCCTTCAGTCTCCCTTACTCGGGTCAATGATAATGTTCTCCCATTTATGACTTACTTACTCTTCATCTGTGTTTACATTTTCAATGCTACACTTGATTATATATATTCAGTACACATTGTTCCTCGAGTTTAAATCCAATTCAACAACTAAAGGAGCTCTGAAGAATTGATTGCGTCATTTTAGTTAGACTTTCCCGGCAGTGTTGCCACTTTGTGGGTTTTACCCACAAATTTGTGGGTAAGCATGGCTCTTTGTGGGTGTCTTTGTGGGTGAGGCCATTTTACGTAATTTTTGTGGGTAAAGTTTGTGGATATTTAGTGTATTTGTGGGTAATTTTAGTGGGAATACAGTGCCATACACGAAATACATTCATTTACGCTTATATATTAATTTTCCAAGAAGTAAACATTACAAGAACACTTATAATTATATTACTCATATATTACTCACGCGAAAGTACTTAAATATTACGTAAATATAATGGGTTAAACAGCACGACTGAGCGGGCGTTTCTGTCTCGATCACGTCCACGGAGGCGACGGGTTTCCCGGGTGTTATCACTAATAAGTACACTCAACATTATAGACAAGGCCAGGGCCCACCAATACTGCCCATAGGCCCCAGGGCGGAAGGCCAGATGAGAGAGAGAGAGAGAGAGAGAGAGAGAGAGAGAGAGAGAGAGAGAGAGAGAGAGGAGAGAGAATGTTGTTTATAGAGCTTCACCTTGACCAAAATCCACATTCATCAACTCTTGTGTGTCATATTCATTCCACAAAAAAAAAAAACTTTAAATTCATCTCACAACAATTTGTTGCACTTTTGCTTTTTCCACCTGCAGTGCCATGTGTGGCAGGCTGTGTGGTTGTCCTTTTTGTCCTTTTAAGTCCTTTTTGAGCCGTTGTTTTGTAGTTTTCTTGGAAAAAGGAAAAAGTCAAAGTCAAAAAATCTCTCTCACACACACACACACACAAAAACACACACAAATATATATATATATATATATATATATATATATATATATATATATATATATATATATATATATATATATATATATATATATATATATATATTGGCAGGGGGGGGATTGAATTGGCCTAGGGGCCCAACAAGGCAATCCGGCCCTGATTATAGATCAATCTGGGAGAGTGATGACTGATGCACAGGTTAGTCATGTAATCACATTTTGTGGTCTAGTATGATTGATTGATTGATTGGTAGTTTATTGTTGCAAGTAAACAAGTGTTAGGTACGTGGGACCAGGCTCAACTCATCCCAGCAGCAGCAGCCTGCATTATGGTAATAAAAATTATAACCAGTCAGGCCAGTTAGTCTTAATTAATAGTGAATGAAGCAAAAAAAATTATGTTTAGTTTCTGTTGTACTGTGCATTTTTTACTACTGCCTCCTTAACTGGAAATAAAATGTGTTTATTGATTTAAAATAAATTTTAAGAGCAATTTCTACAATAAAGAGAAATGCGAAAATATATTGATATGTATATATAATTATGTTTTTGACTTAGCCCACTTTGAAACTGGCAATCATAAAAAAACGAGGAAAAATATTTGTGGGTATAATTGTGGGTGTTGCATCAAATTCTGTGGGTATTTTGAGGGTAAAATTACCATATTTGTGGGTAGCACAAAAGCCGGCTTTGGTAGCACCCGAGACAAAAGTGGCAACACGTACTGCTTTCCGGTCTCCTGTTGCCTCACCGCCACGATCCTTACATCATGATACTTCTCCACTGGGCGGCATTTTTAACATGGCAGATATGCACCGCAGCTGTTCGACAGCTCTCACTCTCCCCGTCATGCTTGTTTGCATTAACAGCATAACTGCAGCCAGGGAAATTTGGAGTTGTAAAAAAAAAAAATCAGATTCAAATAAAATATGATGCAATAATGTTACTATAGTAATAGTAACGATATTTTTTTTAACGTTACAGGTTCTTCCTCTTCTTAATTTTTCTTCTTCTACTTCTTCTTATTTTCCTTCTACTTAATACTTTATGTGACAGTCCACTGCAGCCAGTATCCTTTCGTAACGTGTTCCTCCTCTCTGCTGGTCCTATGCCTGCCCTGACTTTCGTTGTCATGCCGGATCGAAGCCTGACAGGGGCTTTATCCACTTCGCTATCACAACGGTGTATGTGTGCGTGTGAGTGTGTGTGTGTGTGAGAGAGAGAGAGAGAGAGAGAGAGAGAGAGAGAGAGAGAGTATGATTCGCCACGGCTTGATCACGAGCAGGACTCGTCGTCATCGCCAGCAAGCTTATTTTCCCGATTAGACCAAGCTTATTATTATTATTTTTTTTTTTTTTACAACAAAGGTAACTGCTAGGGCTTACACACCCGACACCCCACACTCCTTGCTCAAGGGGGAAGTGTGCATGTGTGTTTCATAACTACAACGTTTGAGAATCATTGAGTTATATACATTATACATACCTGCCTTTGAGGTGACAGGAAAAATGTAGCAGAATCGCTACTGTAGCTATACTTTTCTGTCTGTAGTGATGTGACAAACTTTCCGGGGAACCCGGCCAGCTAGCTGCCTCGATCTTTTCTACGCACTGGCTGGGTTTTTTTTTTTTTTTTTTTTTTTTCGTCTTGGCCTATTGCGCCGGTAGGCTTCTTCCCGGTGGATCCTGATGGTCGGTCCAAGGCTTCTTCCCGGTGGGTCCTGATGGTCGGCCCAGCCCGTTCTGGCGCAGGCGAGTGTTTATAGTGGCGCCATCTTGCATTGGCTCATGCTGCCCTCCCGGAGCTCATTTTTAATCCTAGAATCTAGAGTCCGGGTTGATAGGTGGTCTTCTGGACAGCATGTGGGTAGTTTTAAGCCACTCGGCGGCGGCTGAAAAATCCCAGCTTGGTGGCACCGGTCGGGGATTGAACTCGCGTCCTCCTGAACGCGGGGCCGTCTTGCTATCTGTTCAGCCACCGCCTACCCTAGAGTTACTGTGTACAGTTACTATGACAACAGAAACTACCAGTCTGGCACTGAGTGAGGTGCCTTCAACTTGAAAGCGACTGGGTGCAGCCCCTGCCGCCCACAATCCGCTGATTTGCCATTAAGCTCCACCTCCTTTCCCCTTCCTCACTCGGCGTCAGTGTTCAAACCTCTCGATCCTTGGTTCAAACTAACATGGAGTAATAAGTGTGTGTATTGTATCCCTACACACACTACAGGCACCCCCTCAGCACCTTAGGCACACCTCCCAGCACACCCCTACAGCTGCACCCCCCCAGCACCTTAGGCACACCTTCCAGCACACCTCTACAGCTGCCCCCTCCCCACACACACACTACAGGCACCCTCAGCACCTTCGGCACACCTCCCAGCACACCCCTACAGCTGCACCCCCCCAGCACCTTAGGCACACCTTCCAGCACACCTCTACAGCTGCCCCCTCCCCACACACACACCACAGGCACCCCCTCAGCACTTTAGGCGCACCTTCCAGCACACCTCTACAGCTGCCTCCTCCCCACACCCACACACCACAGGCACCCCCTCAGTACTTAGGTACACCTCCCAGCACATCCCTACAGCTGCCCCCTCTCTACACACCACAGGCACTCCCTCAGCACCTTAGGCACACCTCCCAGCACACCTCTAGAGCTGCCCCTTCCCCACACACCACAGGCATTTCCTCAGCACCTTAGGCACACCTCCCAGCACACCCCTACAGCTGCCTCCTCCCCACACACCACAGGCATTTCCTCAGCACCTTAGGCACACCTCCCAGCACACCTCTACAGCTGCCCCCTCCCCACACACACACCACAGGCACCCCCTCAGCACCTTAGACACACCTCCCAGCACACCCCTACAGCTGCCCCCTCCCCACACACACACCACAGGCACCCCCTCAGCACCTTAGGCACACCTCCCAGCACACCTCTACAGCTGCCTCCTCCCCCCACACACACCACAGGCACCCCCTCAGCACCTTAGGCACACCTCCCAGCACACCCCTACAGCTGCCCCCTACCCCCACACCCCCCACAGGCACCCCCTCAGCACCTTAGGCACACCTCCCAGCACACTTCTACAGCTGCCTCCTCCCCACACACACCACAGGCACCCCTCAGCACCTTAGGCACACCTTCTAGCACACCACAGCTGCCCCTCCCCACACACACACCACAGGCACCCCCTCAGCACCTTAGGCACACCTCCCAGCACACCTCTACGGTCTACAGCTGCCCCCTCCCCACACACACACCACAGGCACCCCCTCAGCACCTTAGGCACACCTCCCAGCACACACTTACAGCTGCCCCCTCCACACATACACACCACAAGCACACCCCTACAGCTGCCCCCTCCCCACACACACACACACACACCACAGACACCCCCTCAGCACCTGAGACACACCTCCCAGCACACCTCTACAGCTGCCCCTCCCCACACACACACCACATGCACCCCTCAGCACCTTACGCACACCTCCCAGCACACCAGTACAGCTGCCCCCTCCCCACACACACACCACAGGCACCCCCTCAGCACCTTAGGCACACCTCTCAGCACACCCGTACAGCTGCCCCCTCCCCACACACACACCACAGGCACCCCCTCAGCACCTTATGCACACCTCCCAGCACACCCCTACAGCTGCCCCCGCCCCACACACACACCACAAGCACCCCCTCAGCACCTGAGACACACCTCCCAGCACACCTCTACAGCTGCCCCCTCCCCACGCACACACCACAAGCACCCCCTCAGCACCTGAGGCACACCTCCCAGCACACCTCTACAGCTGCCCCCTCCCCACACACACACTACAGGCACCCCCTCAGCACCTTAGGCACACCTCCCAGCACACCTCTACAGCTGCCCCCTCCCCACACACACACCACAGGCACCCCCTTAGCACCTTAGGCACACCTCTACAGCTGCCCCCCCCACACACACACACACTACAGGCACCCCCTCAGCACCTTAGGCAAACATCTACAGCTGCCCCTTCCCCACACACACACTACAGGCACCCCCTCAGCACCTTAGGCCAGCGGTTCTCAAGCTTTATCGTGAGTGACCCTATTTGGAACATTTCAACCCTTCGCGACCCATAGTAAAGTAAAGAAAACGAACAGTGGTATATAAACTTTATTTTGAAAAGAAATTATGTGTTCTTTTTTTCTCATCTTAACTAAACTAATGGGATCCATGGTGTTGCTTTTCATTCACCAACGTGTCAAATAGTGGGATCAGTGTGCTAAGGCTGCATCTCATATCGTGCTCGGTGTTAAGCTCGCACAGGTAGGTTGTAACAAATGGGAGCAATACTTTTACCGCCTAACCTCCTACAATACGCTTTTTTTTTTTTTTTAACGAATCCAGAACTCAGAAAGAGACACTATATATAATTTCTTGAAAAGGTCCTTCAACAACTTTTCACTCTGAACCTCAACAAGTTGCTCTGGGAGTCCTGGAACATCTGGCAGGTCTTCGACATTCACGTTGAAAGGATTTCTCACCCATGATTGGGTTCGAATGTGCTCTTCTGGGATTCGCCTATCAAACTCTGCCATCAGCTCAGTCAAGTGTGGTACAATAAAATTTTTGGCATCGATCGCCGTGAGATGTTGTCTCCTCCCATGTTTCTAGAAATTCTGCCACAGTCGAAATAGCTGCAAATTTCCCTCGCTTCACGTTGCCTATCCACAGTTTTAGTTTGCATTTGAAAGAAGACATATTTTCTGCAACTCCAACAATCGTCTGGTTACGGCCTTACATACTGATATTTAGACCGTTGCGTGCACCGAAAATGTCAGTCAGATACACCAGTTGTAGGGGTTATATGTTGTTCAACAGTTTAATCACTAAACCACATTTCTTTTCAGTCAGGGAAATTTCCAACTCGTCCCGAAGATCAGCTAGTCGTCGTAGTAGTACTTTTCCTCTTGAGAGCCAAGTGATCTTTGAGTTAAAGAGCAGATGCTTGTGTTCAGAATCGAAATCGACACATAATTGCTCGAACAACCGAGTATTCAATGCACTAGCTTTGATGTAGTTGAAAATTTGAACTGCTTCATTCATTACTTCGTTCATTCCAGGTGACAGGTGTCGAATAACCAGATTTTCACGATGTAGTAGGCAATGAAAAACATTCACTTTGGGATTAACTTGCTTTACACGTACTGTGAAGCCTTTTCGCATTCCAAGCATCACCGGTGCGCCGTCAGAACAAATGCTGAAGCAATCTGTCCACGAAAGTTCTTCCTCTTTCAAGAACTGGTCAACTATTTGAAAACACCTTCTCCTGTAGTGGTTGTTGGCAATGCATGACAAAAGAGAAACTCCTCTTCTAGATCTGCTGGCCCTTCATACATTTTTTTTTTTTTTTTTTTTACAGCAAAGGAGACAGCTCAAGGGCACAAAAAAGTAAACATTAATAAAAAAAAAGCCCGCTACTCGCTGCTCCTAAAAAGAATCCAAAGAGGTGGCCGAAAGATAGGTCAGTTTCGGGAGGAGAGGTGTCCTGATACCCTCCTCTTGAAAGAGTTCAAGTCGTAGGCAGGAGGAAATACAGATGAAGGAAGATTGTTCCAGAGTTTACCAGCGTGAGGGATGAAAGAGTGAAGATGCTGGTTAACTCTTGCATAAGGGGTTTGGACAGTATAGGGATGAGCATGAGTAGAAAGTCGAGTGCAGCGGGGCCACGGGAGGCATGCAGTTAGCAAGTTCAGAAGAGCAGTCAGCGTGGAAATATCGATAGAAGATAGAAAGAGAGGCAACATTGCGGCGGAATTTAAGAGGTAGAAGACTATCAGTATGAGGAGGAGAGCTGATGAGACGAAGAGCCTTTGCCTCCACTCTGTCCAGAAGAGTTGTGTGAGTGGAGCCCCCCCACACATGATATGCATACTCCATACGAGGGCGGACAAGGCCCCTGTATATGGACAGGAACTATTCAGGGAAGAAGAACTGGCGGAGACGGTACAGAACGCCCAGCCTCGAGGAAACTGATTTAGTAAGAGATGAGATATGAAGTTTCCAGTTGAGATTTTGAGTTAAGGATAGACCGAGGATGTTTAGTGTTGAGGAAGGTGATAGCTGGGTGTTGTCAAAGAATAGGGGATAGTTGTTTGGAAGATTGTGTCGAGTGGATAGGTGGAGAAACTGTGTTTTTGAGGCGTTGAAGGACACCAGGTTCTTCTTGCCCCAATCGGAAATAATAGTAAGGTCTGAGGCTAAGCGTTCTGCAGCCTCCAGCCTTGAGTCGTTAAGTTCCTGAAGGGTGGGTCTTCTATTAAAAGAAGTTGAATAATGCAGAGTGGAATCATCGGCGTAGGAATGGATAGGACAGTTCGTTTTGGAAAGAAGATCATCAATGAACAACAGAAAAGAGTGGGAGATAGGACAGAACCCTGTGGGACACCACTGTTAATAGATTTAGGGAAGAACAGTGACCGTCTACCACGGCAGAAATAGAACGGTCAGAAAGGAAACTGGAGATAAAGGTACAGAGAGAAGGATAGAAACCGTAGGAGGGTAGTTTAGAAAGCAAAGATTTGTGCCAGACCCTATCAAAAGCTTTTGATATGTCCAGCGCAATAGCAAAAGTTTCACCGAAACGGCTAAGAGAGGATGACCAAGAGTCAGTTAAGAAGGCTAGGAGATCACCAGTAGAACGCCCCTTGCGGAACCCATACTGGCGATCAGATAGAAGGTCAGAAGTGGAAAGGTGCTTTTGAATCTTCCGGTTAAGGATTGATTCAAAAGCTTTAGATAGACAAGAAAGTAAAGCAATAGGACGGTAGTTTGAGGGATTGGAGCGGTCACCCTTCTTAGGTACAGGCTGTATGAAGGCATACTTCCAGCAAGAAGGAAAGGTAGATGTTGACAGGCAGAGGCGAAAGAGTTTGACCAGGCAGGGTGACAGCACGGAGGCACAGTTTTTAAGGACAATAGGAGGCACTCCATCAGGTCCATAAGCCTTCTGAGGATTGAGGCCAGAGAGGGCATAGAAAACATCATTTTGAAGAATCTTTATAACAGGCATAAAGGAGTCAGAGGGGGGATGAGTAGGAGGAATATGCCCAGAATCGTCCAGAGTGGAGTTTTTAGAAAAAGTTTGAGAGAAGAGTTCAGCCTTAGAGATAGATGAGACGGCAGTGGTGCCGTCAGGACTGAGGAGTGGAGGGAAGATGAAGAAGTGAAGTTGGAGGAGATGTTTTGGCTAGAAGCCAGAAGTCACGGGAAGAGTTAGAGAAAGCAAGGTTTTGACATTTTCTATTAATGAAAGAATTTTTGGTTAGTCGGAGAATAGATTTGGCACGATTTCGGGCAGAAATGTAAAGTTCATAATTAGCATTAGTTTGAAGGCTCTGGTATCTTTTGTGAGCTACCTCTCTATCATTGACAGCACGAGAACAAGCGTGATTAAACCAAGGCTTTTTAGCGTGAGGAGTAGAGAAAGAACGAGGAATGTATGCCTCCATTCCAGAGACAATCACCTCTGTGATGCGCTGAGCACACACAGAGGGTCTCTATCCTGGAAGCAATAATCATTCCACGGGAAATCGGAAAAGTACATCCTCAGGTCGTCCCACCGAGCTGAAGCAAAATGCCAGAAGCATCGCCTCTTCGGTGGGTCCAGAGGGTGTACAGGAGCGATAGGACAGGATGCAGAAATAAGATTGTGATCGGAGGAGCCCAACGGAGAGAACAGTTTGACAGAATAAGCAGAAGGGTTTGAGGTAAGGAAGAGGTCTAGAATGTTGGGCCGATCTCCAAGACGGTCAGGAATACGTGTAGGGTGCTGGACCAACTGCTCTAGGTCGTTGAGGATAGCAAAGTTGTAGGCTTGTTCACCAGGATGGTCAGTGAAAGAGGATGAAAGCCAAAGCTGGTGGTGAACATTGAAATCTCCTAGGATGGAGATTTCAGCGAAGGAGAGTGGGTCAAGATGTGCTCCACTTTAGAATTCAAATAGTCAAAGAATTTTACATAGTTGGTAGAGTTAGGTGAGAGATAAACAGCACAGATGTATTTAGTAATAGAATGACAGTGAAGTCTTAACCAGATGGTGGAAAATTCAGAAGAGTCAAGGTCGTGGGCACGAGAGCAAGTGATGTCGTTGCGCACGTAGGCGCAACATCCAGCTTTGGATTGAAATTTAGGATAGAGATAGTAGGAGTGAACAGAGTAGAGATTGCTGTCAGTAGCCTCAGAAACCTGTGTTTCGGTAAGGAAGAGAAGGTGAGGTTTAGAGGAGGAGAGATGATGTTCCACAGAATGAAAATTAGAGCGAAGACCGCGAATGTTGCAGAAATTGAGAAGAAAGAGGTTCGAGGAGTTATCAAGACACCTCTCGGGTCGGCAGCCAGAAGGGGAGTCCTCCCTGGGGGAATTTGTGGTCCCCCCCCCAGGCGGGGACTCCGAGGCTTGGTGTATGTGCGCCATTTTGAAATTTTAATTTTGGGAAAAGGTGTATATGTTGTGAGAATGTAGTGTGGTGTGGATAAAGAGAGGATCTGTCTTTAGAGAGCATGCTGAACTACTCTCCGGTGTTGGTGAGACAATAGGGAAACGGTTAGTGAGGACATGGGAAGGGTCTTTGGAGGGCTTCAGCTCCCTTCTCACCTCCCATATATACCTCACCGGGAGTGGCTTGCGCCCGTTCGGTAGGTGTCTTCCTACCTACTCCAGTTGAACGTCATCACTTACGTCTGTTGAGTCATCTAGCTGAAATCTAAATGTTCCTTTGGCCTTGATGCAATCTACCACTTGCTGTTTGATATCATATCAAGTGACAGGTCCACGATTAATGGTTGTTTGTCCAAAAAAAAAAAAAAAAAAAAAGAGCAGACGTCTAGGCCGAGGCAGAAAAATACAAATCTATGTGGAAAAACAGGAGTGGCATCACTGGTGAGAGTGTGAGACAGGTGCCTGACGTTTTGAAAATTATAATTGAAATTTCAATTCAGTAAATGAAATACTGAAAGCATAAGATTTCTTTCTATGTTCCTGCGACCCATCAAAAGTTATCTCGCGACCCACAGCTTGAGAACCGCTGCGGCTTAGGCACATCCATACAGCTACCCGCTCCCCACACACACACCACAGGCACCCCCTCAGCACCTTAGGCACACCTCTACAGCTGTCCCCTCCCCACACACACACTACAGGCACCCCCTCAGCACCCTAGGCACACCTCCCAGCACACCTTTAAAGCTGCCCCCTCCCCACACACACACCACAGGCACCCCCTCAGCACCTTAGGCACACCTCCCAGCACACCCCTACAGCTGCCCCCTCCCCACACACACACACTACAGGCACCCCCTCAGCACCTTAGGCACACCTCCCAGCACACCCCTACAGCTGCCCCCTTCCCACTCACATCACAGGCACCCCTCAGCACCTTAGGCACACCCCAGCTGTCCCTCCCCACACACACACAGGCACCCCTCAGCACCCTAGGCACACCTCCCAGCACACCTTAAAGCTGCCTCCCCCACACACACCACAGTCACCCTCTCAGCACCTTAGGCACACCACCCATCACACCCCTACAGCTGACCCCTCCCCACACACACACACCACAGGCACCCCCTCAGCACCTTAGGCACACCTCCCAGCACACCCCTACAGCTGCCCCCTTCCCACTCACACATCACAGGCACCCCCTCAGCACCTTAGGCACACCTCCCAGCACACCCCTACAGCTGTCCCCTCCCCACACACACACCACAGGCACCCCTCAGCACCTTAGGCACACCTCCCAGCACACCCCTCCTCCCCACACACACACCACAGGCACCCCTCAGCACCTTAGGCACACCTCCCAGCACACCCCTACAGCTGCCCCCTCCCCACACACCCCACAGGGACCCCCTCAGCACCTTAGGCACACCTCCCAGCACACCTCTACAGCTGCCCCCTCCCCACACACACCACAGGCACCCCCTCAGCACCTTAGGCACACCTCCCAGCACATCCCTCCCCACACACACACTACAGGCACCCCCTCAGCACCTTAGGCACACCTCCCAGCACACCTCTACAGCTGCCCCCTCCCCACACACACACCACAGGCACCCCCTCAGCACCTTAGGCACACCTCCCAGCACACCCCTACAGCTGCCCCCTCCCCACACACACACTACAGGCACCCCCTCAGCACCTTGGGCACACCTCCCAGCACACCTCTACAGCTGCCCCCTCCCCACATACACACTACAGGCACCCCCTCAGCACATTAGGCACACCTCCCAGCACATCCCTCCCCACACACACACTACAGGCACCCCCTCAGCACCTTAGGCACACCTCTACAGCTGCCCCTCCTCCCACACACACACCACAGACACCCCATCAGCACCTTAGTCACACCTCCCAGCACACCCTTACAGCTGCCCCCTCCCCACACACACACTGCAGACACTCAGCACCTTAGGCACACCTCTACAGCTGCCCCTCCCCCCACACACACACCACAGGCACCCCCTCAGCACCTTAGCCAGATGGGGAGGGAGAATCTGATCAAGACGTTGGTGGAGAAAGGGAAGATCAAAGACTAGAAGGAGGGAAATCTCAAGGTGTGAGGTGGTGACATTGATATATAAAGACAGCAATTTTTTTTTTTTGAAGCAATGTTTGGAAGTCCTTGCTGTTGTCATGGCCACCCATGGTTAAGCTAATTCAACCTAACCTATATAAGTATTTATGTTGAACGTTTCTAAAAGATCTCTCTCTCGGGTTACATTTGAAGACAAGTTATTGAACTATTCTGAGTTATATTATTAAAAGTGTGAAAGATATATGAATGGCTATTGCATGATATATTACCAATACTTCAGTCTACCTCATGCCACAAGCAGTTTGTTTATATGTTTTAGTTCAGATTTTATATATTTTCAAAAGCTGCGTGAGGAACGTTACCGCGATGCTACCTCCTCTCCAACTTGGCCTGCGTAATTTCATTAACTCTGTGATTTTACTGTTTCAGTTAAGGAGTGCTTCATATCAGTAATAGGTAAATAGATAAGCAACCTACTATAGCCAGCAAATTTGGTTATTCCTAATAATTATTGTGCTGCTAATGGAAATGTGACCGTCATACACACGTTACCGGAAAAGTGAGACACGTTACTTGTGCGATTTTTATGTAAACAATATACAGTACCCTCTCGAGTTTCGCGCTCGCTTTGTTTCGAAGGTATAGCGCTAAACTCGAGGTATTGAAAACCCCGAAAAAGCGCTTATTTATACCGACCCGAGGATATATATATATATATATATATATATATATATATATATATATATATATATATATATATATATATATATATATATATATATATATATATATATATATATATATATATATATATATATATATATATATATATATTTTACATGTGGACTATGGCGCCGGTAGACTATCCATCTGGTCCTGATGGTCGGCCCCGAGCCCATCATGGCGCAGGCAACTGTTTATAGTGGCGCCATTATAATTGGCTCATGCTGCCCTCCGGAGCTCACATTTTTTCCTCCTTTACTCCCTTGTTATCTCAAACTACGTACCTTGGAAAAAGGAAGGAAACAGGAAGAGAGAGCGGGTCGTTTTAAAGCCACAGATGAAGCCTTAAAATGCTCGTCCACACTATGCATCATGATGCGCGCAGTGTTGAATGGACGTGTTGAAAAACGAGGTTTTCAACACGATGCAGCGTAGTGAACATACCGATGGGCTGGAGCCATTTCAAAGCGACACGCAGTGTTGCATCAACCATCGTAGTGGGAATATGCATGACACTCGCTCCGATGGCTCAATCATCAGGTTCCGCGCTTGCTTCAGCCAGACCCTTCGAGTGGACGAGGAGCAATACATTATAACATTACATAATATAAGTTCTGACGCTTCTTTCTCAAGAGCTTCTTTTTTGTAGTACACAAAGCTACTATAGTCCGTTTCATTCCGTCTGTCCCCCAACAAAGCGGGAATTTTGATGGCTGTGGCACCTGTGCATTTCTGATTCGTGAATACGTGAAAATCAACTGTTATGATAGACATTCAAGCTTATTTCTCAATAATATATTTGAATATTTATGTATACAAAAAACAACTCAGTCATTTGCATCGATAATCTAACATACAAGCACACGAAAAGACAAACTTGTATCAAATAATATAGTCACATCATACTCGAACGATCTATGTTTTTTCAAATTCATTGATTGATAGCTCATTTCAGGTATAATAAAACACATCTGGCTCTGCAAACGCATGTAAAAGATATCTTAATAACTTACTGCATGTAAATAATGATTATTAAAATAACATGAAATTATAAATAATAACAGTTGAATGCGATGCTAGTCTATTTAGAATAGGCTACCCATGCTGCTTACATGCAACACATCAAAATTCCTTATTTGGAGAGAGAGAGAGAGAGAGAGAGAGAGAGAGAGAGAGAGAGAGAGAGAGAGAGAGAGAGAGAGAGAGAGAGAGAGAGAGAGAGAGAGAGAGAGAGAGAGAGAGAGAGAGTCGGATGTCACTTTATGTACCTGAATGATATGAAATATGGGTATCTAATCGGTGACTGGCGCGCGAGGATGAGTTGCTCTGTGATGCACTTCAGTCTTCAACGGCACAAAAAAAAAAAAAAAAAAAAAAAAAAAAAAAGCCCGCTAATCGCTGCTCCCATAAAAGAATCAGAAGAGACGGCCAAAAGCAAGGTCAAACTCGGGAGGAGAGGTGTCCTGATACCCTCCTCTTGAAAGAGTTCAAGTCGTAGGCAGGAGGAAATACAGATGAAGGAAGATTGTTCCAGAGTTTACCAGCGTGAGGGATGAAAGAGTGAAGATGCTGGTTAACTCTTGCATAAGGGGTTTGGACAGTATAGGGATGAGCATGAGTAGAAAGTCGTGTGCAGCGGGGCCGCGGGAGGGGGGGAGGCATGCAGTTAGGAAGTTCAGAAGAGCAGTCAGCGTGGAAATATCGATAGAAGATAGAAAGAGAGGCAACATCGCGGCGGAATTTAAGAGGTAGAAGACTATCAGTAGGAGGAGGAGAGCTGATGAGACGAAGAGCCTTAGCCTCCACTCTGTCCAGAAGAGCTGTGTGGGTGGAGCCCCCCCACACGTGAGATGTATACTCCATACGAGGGCTCACAAGGCCCCTGTATATGGATAGCAACTGCGCGGGGGAGAAGAAGTGGCGGAGACGATACAGAACGCCCAACCTCGAGGAAGGTGATTTAGCGAGAGAGGAGATATGAAGTTTCCAGTTGAGATTTTGAGTTAAGGATAGACCGAGGATGTTTAGTGTTGAAGAAGGTGACAGCTGAGTGTTGTCGAAGAATAGGGGATAGGTGTTTGGAAGATTGTGTCGAGTTGATAGGTGGAGAAATTGAGTTTTTGAGGCATTGAAGGACACAAGGTTCATTCTACCCCAATCGGAAATGATAGCAAGGTCTGAGGTTAAGCGTTCTGCAGCCTCCAGTCTGGAGTTGTGTACTTCTTGTTGAGAGGGTCTTCTATTGAAAGAAGTTGAATAACGCAGAGTGGAGTCGTCGGCGTATGAGTGGATAGGACAGTTTGTTATGGAAAGAAGATCATTGATGAATAACAGGAAGAGAGTGGGTGATAGGACAGAGCCCTGTGGAACGCCACTGTTGATAGGTTTAGGAGAAGAGCAGTGACCGTCTTCCACCGCAGAGATAGAACGGCCGGAAGGAAAACTGGAGATAAAGGAACAGAGAGAGGGATAGAATCCGAAAGAGGGCAGTTTAGAAAGCAAAGACTTGTGCCAGACTCTATCGAAGGCTTTCGATATGTCTAGCGCAACAGAGAAAGTTTCACCGAAAGTGATAATTAAGATTAAAAATAGTTGTAATTTATATAAAAATCAAGGACAGCTTTCCAAACACATGCTTACTTAGCAAAAAACAGTGATATGTAAATCACAAAATTCAGCATGAATTAATATTCGGTGACATGCTATTACATTATCAACTGCCTCACTCTTAATAGACAGTTCTTACAAAAATTATATCCAGATTCGTAAAACTCAAGGTTCAAGCTTTAATTTGGTATGTAAGATATATATTTAAGTTCAATTATGAGATTTACACTAAAGGTTGACGTTTTTGTGGAATGACCCTCTCTCTCTCTCTCTCTCTCTCTCGCTCAGCTAATCCAACCTAACCTATATAAGCATTTATGACGGGCGATTCTACATGAGGGGGTGCCTGTGGTGTGTGTGTGGGGAGGGGGCAGCTGTAGAGGTGTGCTGGCAGGTGTGCCTAAGGTGCTGAGGGGGTGCGTGTGGTGTGTGTGTGGGGAGGGGGCAGCTGTAGAGGTGTGCTGGCAGGTGTGCCTAAGGTGCTGAAGGGGTGCCTGTGGTGTGTGTGTGGGGAGGGGGCAGCTGTAGAGGTGTGCTGGGAGGTGTGCCTAAGGTGCTGAGGGGGTGCCTGTGTTGTGTGTGTGGGGAGGGGGCAGCTGTAGAGGTGTGCTGGCAGGTGTGCCTAAGGTGCTGAAGGGGTGCCTGTGGTGTGTGTGTGGGGAGGGGGCAGCTGTAGGTGTGCTGGCAGGTGTGCCTAAGGTGCTGAAGGGGTGCCTGTGGTGTGTGTGTGTGGGGAGGGGGCAGCTGTAGAGGTGTGCTGGGAGGTGTGCCTAAAGTGCTGAGGGGTGCCTGTGGTGTGTGTGTGGGGAGGGGCAGCTGTGGGGTGTGCTGGGAGGTGTGCCTAAGGTGCTGAGGGGGTGCCTGTGGTGTGTGTGTGGGGAGGGGGCAGCTGTAGGGGTGTGCTGGGAGGTGTGCCTAAGGTGCTGAGGGGGTGCTTGTGGTGTGTGTGTGGGGAGGGGGCAGCTGTAGAGGTGTGCTGGAAGGTGTGCCTAAGGTGCTGAGGGGGTGCCTGTGGTGTGTGTGTGGGGAGGGGGCAGCTGTGGGGTGTGCTGGGAAGGTGTACCTAAGGTGCTGAGGGGTGCCTGTGGTGTGTGTGTGGGGAGGGGCAGCTGTAGAGGTGTGCTGGAAGGTGTGCCTAAGGTGCTGAGGGGGTGCCTGTGGTGTGTGTGTAGGGAGGGGGCAGCTGTAGAGGTGTGCTGGGAGGTGTGCCTAAGGTGCTGAGGGGGTGCCTGTGGTGTGTGTGTGGGGAGGGGGCAGCTGTAGAGGTGTGCTGGGAGGTGTGCCTAAGGTGCTGAGGGGGTGCCTGTGGTGTGTGTGTGGGGAGGGGGCAGCTGTACGGGTGTGCTGAGAGGTGTGCCTAAGGTGCTGAGGGGGTGCCTGTGGTGTGTGTGTGGGGAGGGGACAGCCGTAGAGGTGTGCTAGAAGGTGTACCTAAGGTGCTGAGGGGGTGCCTGTGGTGTGTGTGTGGGGAGGGGCAGCTGCAGAGGTGTGCTGGAAGGTGCCTAAAGTGCTGAGGGGCGCCTGTGTTGTGTGTGTGGGGAGGGGGCAGCTGTAGAAGTGTGCCTAAGGTGCTGAGGGGGTGCCTGTGTTGTGTGTGAGGGGAGGAGGCAGCTGTAGAGGTGTGCCTAAGGTGCTGAGGGGGTGCCTGTGTTGTGTGTGTGGGGAG
Source organism: Eriocheir sinensis (assembly GCF_024679095.1). NCBI lineage: Eukaryota > Metazoa > Arthropoda > Malacostraca > Decapoda > Varunidae > Eriocheir > Eriocheir sinensis. The sequence continues at coordinate 15,556,726 of NC_066549.1, read as the reverse complement.
GGGGCAGCTGTAGAGGTGTGCTGGGAGGTGTACCTAAGGTGCTGAGGGGGTGCCTGTGGTGTGTGTGTGGGGAGGGGGCAGCTGTAGAGGTGTGCCTAAGGTGCTGAGGGGGTGCCTGTGGTGTGTGTGTGGGGAGGCAGCTGTAGAGATGTGCTGGGAGGTGTGCCTAAGGTGCTGAGGGGGTGCCTGTGGTGTGTGTGCGGGGAGGAGGCAGCTGTAGAGGTGTGCTGGGAGGTGTGCCTAAGGTGCTGAGGGGGTGCCTGTGTTGTGTGTGTGGGGAGGGGGCAGCTGTAGAGGTGTGCCTAAAGTGCTGAGGGGGCGCCTGTGTTGTGTGTGTGGGGAGGGGGCAGCTGTAGAAGTGTGCCTAAGGTGCTGAGGGGGTGCCTGTGGTGTGTGTGTGGGGAGGGGGCAGCTGTAGGTGTGCCTAAGGTGCTGAGGGGTGCCTGTGTTGTGTGTGGGGAGGGGCAGCTGTAGAGGTGTGCTGGGAGGTGTACCTAAGGTGCTGAGGGGTGCCTGTGGTGTGTGTGTGTGGGGAGGGGGCAGCTGTAGGGGTGTGCTGGAAGGTGTGACTAAGGTGCTGAGGGGGTGCCTGTGGTGTGTGTGTGTGTGGGGAGGGGCAGCTGTAGGGGTGTGCTGGAAGGTGTGCCCTAAGGTGCTGAGGGGGTGCCTGTGGTGTGTGTGTGTGTGGGGAGGGGGCAGCTGTAGAGGTGTGCTGGGAGGTGTGCCTAAGGTGCTGTGGGGGTGCCTGTGGTGTGTGTGTGGGGAGGGATGTGCTGGGTGGTGTGCCTAAGGTGCTGAGGGGGTGCCTGTGGTGTGTGTGTGGGTAGGGGGCAGCTGTAGGGGTGTGTTATGTGATGTGCCTAAGGTGCTGAGGGTGTGCCTGTGGTGTGTGTGTGGGAGGGGCAGCTGTAAGGGTGTGCTGAGAGGTGTGCCTAAGGTGCTGAGGGGGTGCCTGTGGTGTGTGTGTGGGGAGGGAGGGGGCAGCTGTAGAGGTGTGCTGGGAGGTGTGCCTAAGGTGCTGAGGGGGTGCCTGTGTTGTGTGTGTGGGGAGGGGGCAGCTGTAGAGGTAAGTAAGTAAGTAAGTAAGTAAAGTAAGTAAATATTTATTGCCTTTAAAATATAAGAATATTGTTATATATAAACATAACATAAAACATGGCAATGGCACAGCCTGTCAAGCCGAAGCTTCCCGACAGACATGGAATTATATTATTTTATTTAATGTTTACATTGGCACAAAATTGGTACCTAATATATTATTAACTAACGTATAGAACAATAAGAATAATTATAATAATATGTTGCTGAGAATAACAATAACAATATCAATTATAATAATAATAATAATAATAATAATAATAATAATAATAATAATAATAATAATAATAATAATAATAATAATAATAATAATAATAATAATAATAATAATAATGAACATTACACTTGTGAAACTAAGTTCACATCACACACTACATTTGATTACTACTTTGACAATTATATAAATAAGTTTTCACAGATTTTTAAAAAATGGATAAATTTATATGATTGAGAAGAGTCTTAATATGTAGAGGCAATGAATTCCACATTTGGGGACCTAAGTATAATATACTGTGCTTAAAGAGAGAAGTTCTGAACTGTGGACATATGAGATTGATATCATTACCTCGAATGTTGTATGATGTGTGTACCAGTCTGAAAGGCTGACCTCCACAATACTGTGTAAGGCACTTGTAAATGCTTAACAATAAAAAAATATTTATGAATATTTGGAAAACTAAGAAAATTTTGTGTATTAATTATATTTCGTGTTGACTCAAACCTACTCATATAGAATATACACCTAAAATTTTTATTTTGAGCTACTGATATTTTCTTAATGAAGGACTGCCAAGTACAGGCCCAGACTGATACACAATAGGTGAGATGGGGATAACAAAGTGTGTAATAAATACTAGTGAGGGATTCAGGTGTGAGATTATTGCGGACTCTGTATAAAATACCGCACATCCTTGCTAATTTATTTGTGACAAATGAAATATGTTGATTCCAATTCATATTCTCATCTATGTAAACACCCAAAAATTTTGTGAAATTTACTCTGTCTAATGTGTTTCCCTCTATGGTTATAGAAGGAATGTTATATTGTAATGAACGATTTTGAAAAAATATGTAATTAGTTTTTGCAATATTCAGACTCAATTCATTAATTTTAGTCCAATAATTAATTTTTTCTAGTTCTGTAACTAAATTTACATGAAGATCGTTAATGTTTACATTATTTAATAAAAGATTTGTATCGTCAGCATAAATCGTATATTTGAATTTAGAACTTACATTAACAATGTCGTTTATATAGATGAGAAAGAGTATCGGTCCTAATATTGACCCCTGCGGTACACCCTTGTTGATTGCCCTAAAAGAAGAATACGTGGCGTTGCAATATACAGCTTGTGACCTATTGGTTAAATAACTTTCAAATAGTTTTAAGGGACTACTTCTAACGCTGGGAGGTGTACCTAAGGTGCTGAGGGGGTGCCTGTGGTGTGTGTGTGGGGAGGGGGCAGCTGTAGGGGTGTGCTGGAAGGTGTGCGTAAGGTGCTGAGGGGGTGCCTGTGGTGTGTGTGTGGGGAGGGGGCAGCTGTAGAGGTGTGCTGGGAGGTGTGCCTAAGGTGCTGAGGGGGTGCCTGTGGTGTGTGTGTGTGGGGATACAATACACACACTTATTACTCCATGTTGGTTTGAACCAGTGTTGCCAGATTGTGCAAAGGAAATTCCAGTAGAAAATTGCGAAAAAAAATCCAGTAGATATAGATAAAAATTCAGTAGATGCTCTCTATAATATATATATATATATATATATATATATATATATATCTATATATATATATATATATATATATATATATATATATATATATATATATATATATATATATATATATATATATATATATATATATATATATATATATATATATATATATATATATATATATATATATATATATATATATATATATATATATATATTAGTCATGTATCGGATATCCGCATCTGCATCCGCATCCGCGGATCATCCGCATATTTTTCCACATCCAAATCCGCATCTGCAATTTTCAAAAATGAAACATCCGCATCCGCATCCGCATTTGTGATGAAGTAAATATTCGCATTCGCATCCGCATCCGCACCACATACAATGAGGATGTGGCGGATATACTTTAAAACATTGCAGATTCATAGACTCAGTGTAGGGTGTTTGCGAAGTTGTAGAAAATGAATTAATGCATAGGTTATTTACTTAATTATCTACTAAAATTACACCCATGTATTCACTTTATTTCAAATTTACCCAACCTAATGTGTCAAAAGTTTTACGGAAGGGTAGAAGGAGGGAGATATTGTTACATAGTGACCATGTAGTATGTATGTTTATATAAATATGTAAAATGTTTATGTATTTACTGTGTAATAGTACTGTACATATATATATATATATATATATATATATATATATATATATATATATATATATATATATATATATATATATATATATATATATATATATATATATATATATATATATATATATATATAATATTGCGTAGGTATGAATGGATGCAGCCTGCCTGGCAGAGAGAATGATAAATATATATATATATATATATATATATATATATATATATATATATATATATATATATATATATATATATATATATATATATATATACAGAGAGAGAGAGAGAGAGAGAGAGAGAGAGAGAGAGAGAGAGAGAGAGAGAGAGAGAGAGAGAGAGAGAGAGAGAGAGAGAGAGAGAGAGAGAGAGAGAGAGAGAGAGAGAGAGAGATTGTGTGTGGCTGACAGGTGGGCACCCGCTAATTTTTTGTTAATCCAAAAATTCACAATTCCTCTAACTTTGTTGGGTATTCCGCTAATCGCTAATCCGCAAATTTTCCTGCTTCTCCGGTCAGCTATCGCAAATCCGCTAATGCTAACGCTGATATTTTTTTTAGGCCACTAATGAAGTCCGGAACAGTCCGCTAACAATTTTTTTGTCCGCTAACAGCAAAATATAAAATCCTCCCTCTGGCACAATCACTTCCCTTTCAAGAGGTGCATGTTTCCATTGACAAACACCAGTTGTCATGAGTCAGGGTTGACCTCTTGGGCCTGAGGACGTCAGAGCCCAAGCTGAACAGTCTCCACAGCTGTAGAGGAGGGACAGGGGTTTTGAACTTGAAGTGAAATCTGGGAGGCTTTAATAAAAAAATAAAAATAAAAACATTTTCCGGGACACTGCATAAAGTCCGGGACATTTCCGGGACAATTCTCTTTCCGGGGCAAACTATTAAAATCGGGGACTGTCAGAAAATCCGTGACGTGTGATCAAGTGATCATCCTAACTTAAAAATTTCTCCACACTTTCAAGAATATTCTTGGTTCCCGGAAATTTAATTTTGGGCGGTTTTCGAAAGTTTGCGTTAGCAGACTATAATTTTGGCATTCCGCCAAATGCAAATCCGCAATTTTTTTTCGCTAACGCTATTCCGCAATTTTTTTTGTTAGTCCGCTATTGTCGGATTAGCGATTAGTGGACTTAATTTGCGGAATGTCTACCTTTGCACTGCCTGAGAATGTGTGCGTGACTGTGTGTGTCGTGTGACGGCTTGTGTATGTACGTATTTGTGTCTGTAAGTAATATATACATGCATTATGCATGTTTGTATAATATGTATGTAGACCCTACTCCCTCCAGAAAGATTTCAGTGCTTCGTCATTAACTATTTATTGTGTAATTATACAAAAATAAGACTGAAAAATATGAACTGGCAGCGCTGAGCTTTTCATATCGCACGAGTGTTGTCGTGTTCTTGCGTGTGCCCGGTGGTGTCCCGGGCGTATGAGCAGAGTTAACAATGAAGCGGATATTTCACAGAGGAAGTGTACTATGAGGAGGCAGTGGCTGAGTGGTTAGCGTGCCTTCGCTGCGTCAGGGAAATCCAGGAGGGACTCGGGTTCGAATCCTGGCCGCCACACAGCTGAGATTTTTCATTCACCGCCGAGTGGCTTAAGGTCGACTACCCGTGCACATGCTGCCCTGAAGACCACCTATCAACCCGGACTCTAGATTACATCTCAAAAGAGAGGCTAAAATATGAGCTGCGGGGGGCAGTATGAGCCAAAAGAAGATGGTACCACTATAAACACTCGCCACGCGACACCACGAGCTGGGCCGACCATAATGCCCCCACCAGTGAAAAAGCCTAACGGTGCAATAGGCCGCGACGTAAGTTTTTTTTTTTTTTTTTTTTTTTTTATGTTGTTGCCTATTGCGCCGGTAGGCATCTTCCCTGGTGGGGCCTGATGGTCGGCCCAAGGCTTCTTCCAGGTGGGGCCTGATGGTCGGCCCAGCCCGTTCTGGCGCAGGCGAGTGTTTATAGTGGCGCCATCTTGCGTTGGCTCATGCTGCCCCCCGGAACTCGTTCTTGATTCGCTTGGACGGCTTCCTCTAGAGTCCGGGTTGATGGGTGGTCTTCAGGACAACATGTGGGTAGTTTTAAGCCACTCGGCGGTGACTGAAAAATCCGAGTGGTAGCGTGAGGATTCGAACCCGCGTCGTCCATCACGCGGCGAATGTGGGTCCAGTACGCTACCAGTTCGGCCACCGCCTAAGTAAGTATATATATATATATATATATATATATATATATATATATATATATATATATATATATATATATATATATATATATATATATATATATATATATATATATATATATATATATATATAATTACCATGTATTCATAATTTTGTTAAATTATTACTATATATTATATAGTGAAATACCGAAATCCTGAGCACATCCGCATCCACATCCGCATCCGCGAGGATGTCATAATTTCATATCCGCATCCGCATCCGCAAAATATCAACATATGACATCCGCATACACATCCGCATCCGTGGATCTCTGAAATCTGACATCCGATACATCTCTAATATATATATATATATATATATATATATATATATATATATATATATATATATATATATATATATATATATATATATATATATATATATATATATATATATATATATATATATATATATACATATATATATATATATATATATATATATATATATATATATATATATATATATATATATATATATATATATATATATATATATTTATATATATAGATATAGATATATATATAGATAGATATGGATATGCATGTATGTATATATATATATATATATATATATATATATATATATATATATATATATATATATATATATATATATATATATATATATATATATATATATATATATATATATATATATATATATATATATATATATATATATAAAGAGAGAGAGAGAGAGAGAGAGAGAGAGAGAGAGAGAGAGAGAGAGAGATATAGATATAGATATATATATAGATATATATATACACACACACACACACACACACACACACACACACACGTGTGGTACAACCTCTCCTCAGTGCTGATGTCGAACGTCACCTCCCTGAACAATAAGCTCGACAAGGTTATTACCACAGTGAGAACAATCAACCCGGACCTAGTGGCAATAACGGAACCCTGGCAAGTGACCCCAGAGCTGTGCCAGGTGGACGGGTACAGTGTGTTTTCCCGCCTCAGAGAGGGCAGGAGAGGCGGTGGAGTACTACCCATATCAGACCCTATGACATACCGTGTTTCGCAAATATCTTTCAAACGAAGATTCGGATCAGCATGGGACTTTGGCACAGATTGTTTCACACACTCCGCTAATTTTTGACGCTATTGTGCAATGTCAGATGCGGTTAATTATGACGTTTACTCTTGACTGTGATGGCAAAACCTGCGTGAGCCACTTACACATTCGAACAGGTGAGGCGTGACGTATTTGTGACGTGTATCCACCACCTACCTCCACCCCTGGCTTCCCCTACTCCTATCCCTCCCTTTCCCTCCCTCCTCCTTCTCCCCCGCACTCTCTCCCCCCGCCCTCTTTCTCCCCCATACCTCCCCCCTCTCTCTCTCTCTCTCTCTCTCTCTCTCTCTCTCTCTCTCTCTCTCTCTCTCTCTCTCTCACAAACACTTGTGCTGTACACGAGATATGAATCCATGCACTCGTATGACTTGAATTAATGGCAGATTAATATAAATTATATCCCGTCTGCATCAGCATCATCAGTGATGACGAGGATGACCTGTTTGTCGATGGTGATGAATGTTGAAGTAACAGCCTATGTGGTCAGTTATTTACATTATTAATCCACCCATCATATACTCGCTATCTATTTTTGTTTGCTATGACTTTTTAACATATCTACATGAACACATATCGTATGGCAGTCTTTTCCTAACATCAGAATAAATTATTCATATATTTCAACAGTTTCGTTTCACGTTTTTACTCTGCAATGAATTCCCGCTTCAATTCCAACGTCATTCCTTTCCGTCTCTTACGCGATTTCCTATAAATGATCAAGCGTCAGCTACGTGCTTCATCCCATCATACGCTCAACGTAACCTGTGGGAAGGAGGGTCATATACTCGTATAGCTTTCAATGGTTGTATAATTGTCAAACAAACCTCATACAGCACTTAAGCAACAATCCAGTTACGCTGGAACAGGAATCAGGGTCGTGTGCAAAAAACACCCTACCATACTTAGCATATACTTTCGAGTTATCCGCCATTGTAGACAAGTCATATGTGTGCCAAGATCTACAGTACCAGGTCTCCTCATTTCCGACGTATTTTCGCAGATGCTGGCGCACTCACGTCACCAGGCTGTTCGAGGGTAGGTTCAGAGTATATACAGAGGGTAGGTTCAGCGGGGCCGATGGGGTCAGTCGCTCTTCCGACCTCCGTGTAGTAACAGCTAGCTGGCAGTCGCTCCCAGTTTCTCTCTCTCACACACACACACACACACACACACACACACACATGTAAGCTAGTAATAAGAATGGAGTAGAGGGTATCTACTCATAGCCATTGACAAGGCACATTATAAGAATTAAATATAGAAAAAATATGAAGTAGGGAGATATACAAAATATTATAGCTGTTATGCGTACATTTGCGTTTGTGAGTAAACACACACCACACACACAATACTACTACTACTAATAATAATGACAGCATCAACATCTGGGGGTAAATATGGGGTATTCTTGAGAGAGAGAGAGTGATAGAGAGAGAGAGAGAACGGCAGCGCAATGAGAGAACGGGGAATATAGAATAGTTCCCCTTCTTCCTCACTGTCTCACAGCCAGCTGACGTCACAGGCTGCGCAGTGGAGGTAAAGTGAGGAGACCTGTTACTATAGATCTTGATGTGTGCAACGCTTCACATCGCATGTACACCGAGAGAGAGAGAGAGAGAGAGAGGGGGGGGGCGGGAGGTATGGGGGAGAAAGAGGGCGGGGGGAGAGAGTGCGGGGGAAAAGGAGGAGGGAGGGAAAGGGAGGGATAGGAGTAGGGGAAGCAAGGGGTGGAGGTTGGTGGAGGTGGGTGGTGGATACACGTCACAAATACGTCACGCCTCACCTGTTCGAATGTGTAAGTGGCTCACGCAGGTTTTGCCATCACAGTCAAGAGTAAACGCCATAATTAACCGCATCTGGCACTGCACAATAGCGTCAAAAATTAGCGGAGTGTGTGAAACAGTCTGTGCCAGAGTCCCATGCTGATCCAAGTCTTCGTTTGAAGAATATTTGCGAAAAACGATATGTCATAGGGGCTGATATGGATTTTTAGTAGGTACGCCACTGTCTATAATAACTTCTTACCTTCCAATTATGGCGAGGCACAGCTGGGTACTCGTAAGCTTTGTTCCAGTACTTTCCATCAATTATAGATGCTCAGGCAGCAGCCTGCACCGCCCTGCACCTCAGCGTAAATGCCAATTAAGTTCCAACAGCCAACTGGCCGGACCGGTGTTTGGGAGGCACTGCTCCATGGCGACGCGTACACGTATGAAACGCATGCAAGACCAAGCAGTCGATGTCCGTCCTCCCTCACCCTTCACCCCTCTCTCTCTCTCTCTCTCTCTCTCTCTCTCTAGGGGGCTTCGTGGTGCAGTGGTTAGCACACTCGGCTCACAACCGAGAGAGCCCGGGTTCGATTCCCGGGCGGAGTGGAAAAAAATGGGCGGCTTTTCCGATACCCTACGCCCCTGTCCACCCAGCAATGAATGGGTACCAGGTGTTCATCGGGGGTTGTGTCCCGTCTCCTGGGATCTGTTCCCTTCTCCTATAATTCCTTCCCCAGGTTGGGAACCAATGCTCTAAGGCATATGACCACAGATGTTGCGCCGACTAAACGAAACTTTCCAACTTTCTCTCTCTCTCGCTCAATTAGTTTTTATGGACTTTCAACTGCCGGGAAGCATAATTTCTGTATATTTTCTGGAGAACCTATCAAAATTCAGTAGATTATGGGAATAATTCGGGATTTCTTGGGATTGATCAGAATTTCAGTAGATCTCATGAAATTTCGGTAGATCTGGCAGCACTGGTTTGAACCAAGGAGAGGTTTGAACACTGACGCCGAGTGAGGAAGGGGAAGGGAGGCGGAGTTTAATGGCAAATCAGCTGATTGTGGGCGGAGTTTGTTAAAAATCGGGCTGCATCCAGTCGCTTGACTCGCTTCCCTTCAGCTCAGTGTTGTCAGGGCAGATGAAGGGAAGTAAGGGAACTAATTTAGACTTATAATTAGAAGGGAAAAGGGAAGAAAATTCAATTTTGAGTGGACAGCAGGGATTTTTTTTATCGAACTTCAGGAGAGGAAGAGAGGGAGATCGAGAACAAAATATAGAAGAGAAATAGGCCAACAGCTAGGATCGCCCCAAATGCAACCCCCACCCCCCACAACAAAATGTCAATAGTATATTCCGATGCATTGGGATGCCCTCAAACCGAAATCGAGTGGTTGCAGAAAAATAACTCATTCCCACTACGATTTCTGGGGCAGTTTATCTCACCATCCTCAAAACCGCTCGTTTTTACTTTCGATACGCAAGGTACAATTTTCAACCAAAATGAAACAATAAACACCTAAACAAAGGTTTATGTATCTAGAAATCGCTAGAATGTTTGATTTTATTGTAATTTGCATTGATTTGGTTAAGTGTGAACCGAAGAGCTATTACGCATTTTTATTTTATTTATGTATTTATTTATTTATTTTTTACGTAGCGGCCTATTGCGCTGTTAGGCTTTTTCCCTGGTGGGGCCTGATGGTCGGCCCTGCCCGTTCTGGCGCGGGCGAGTGTTTATATCGGCGCCATCTTGTTTTGGCTCATGCTGCCCCCCGGAGCATGAGCCCGACTGCCATTCGTGCAGCATTCGGGTTCATATTCGTAGCACATCGTCTAGCCATCGTTGGTGAAATCCGTGCATAACGACTGCTGAACGATGAGTCGGCAAGGAGCACGAAAAATAAGCACTGCGCTTATTTTTCGTGCAGCCGTCGGTGTGGCCGGCTACCTTGTCAAAGTTCAGGCAGGAGTGCTGTAGGCATCGTATAGCACTCGCAGTGATCGGTCAGCTATGGTGCAGCATTCGTGCAGCTTTCGTGATAGGTCGGGCAGCACTCGTGCATTGATTGAACACGAAATTCAAATTTTGACCGTTACAACAGCTACTCGACGTCTGCCCGACAGCTGCACAGCAGCTTTACGATAGCTGACCGGCGAATCGTTTACTTGGGCGAATGCTGAACGATAGCTAAAGCCCCAAATACACTGCCGAATTTTGGCCACGAACTTGTCGCCGAATCAGTTCGTAAAAATATTCGGCGACCGGTTCGCCGACATGACCAAGATTCTTACAGTTTGTGACCATTCGGCGACATGTCGGCGAATGCTCAAGACAATTCGGGGACAATTCGAAGACTTGTCGCCGACTATTCGGCGTCCATGTCGCCGAGTTCAAAATCTGAAATTTTAACGGCTTTTTTGTCGCGGAATAATTGGCGACAAGTCTCCGAATTGTCTTCGTATGTCCCCGAAGTGTCGGCGACATGTTGGGGACAATTCCCCGACAGTGCCAAGATTTCTGACACCTGATCATCTGATGCCCATGTGACATATAAAAGCACGGGAATCCGGGGTGCAACACACTTCTTCACCGGCAGCTGAAGAGCCCACCTCGTCTCTCGCAACTTGTCGTGGGCGAGTAAATACCGTGTGTGATAATATGTGGTAATATGTATGATAGTATGTGTAATAAAATGTATAAATGAGATTTGTTTTTGTTTTGCCCTCCTATAAATGTTTTGGAATGAATGAACGTTTACGTAATATTAATAAACAAACCATTAACTGAGAGAAGAAATCAATTTAAATAACTGGAAAATGAAACAAAGGTTAAATAATGGCAGAATAATGATATTAAGAAATAAATAAAGTAATGAATAATAAATAAATTATCAAATAAATGAAAATGTAAGTTTCATACCTATTTTATAAATTTACGATTCCTCTCGTTTTTCATATTTTCTTGTTTACTATTTATTATTATATTATTTTATTCCATAGATAGATAGATAGATAGATATAGATATATAGATAGATAGACAGATAGATAGACCCCCGAGTACACCTTCAACCGCGACCCGATTGCCGTGTCTTGATTAATTCGCCGAATGTTCGCCGAATATTTGGGGACATCCCCGAATAGTCTTGGCCATTCGGCGACATGTCGGAGACATGTCCCCGAATAGTCGGCGACATGTCGGCGACAAATTCGCCATCAAAATTAAAATTTCAACAGTCAAAATTCGGCGACAATTCGCCGAACACCGCGAATTGAACGCCGAATTGTCTGGGACATGTCGGCGACATTTCGGCGACAATTCGGCGTCCATTTAGCATTCGTGCACATTCGGCGAACGGCAGCGAATTTTTCATGCAACATGAAACTTTCGTGGTGGTCGTGACCAACTGTCAAAAGTCACGCAGTGGACGCAGACATGTCCCCGAATGGCCAAGAACAGGCAAGAAAAATGCCGAACTTGTCCACGACACAGGATGACTTGCATATTCGCGCACATTCGTGAAGCAAAATTCGGCAGTGTATTTGGGGCTTAAACGAGTGCTGCCCGACATGGCATCAGTGCGCGAGTGGTTTGGTAACTTTGCAGTCCATCGGCTAGAAAAGCAGCCACCGCGCTAGCTTCCCCAGTGGACCACCAGCACTCCTCGGGCGAGCGGCCGGGTGGCCCTTCCGCGTGGTCATCCTCGCTTTGGGCCACCCCTCTATGGTTATAGTCGACTGGTCGGCTGCTCGCCCGTGCACCGCTACGGGCTGCTCCTGGGCGCCTGCCCGGAGGGCCCGTGCCTCCGTTGCTGCTCGCCGGCTATTACCCGTGGCTGTGGCGGCGGCGGGGGCGTCCCTACACCCGCAATGAGTTTGAATTGCTCGCTCCCCCATACAGGGCCGCCTTTTGGCCGAAGGCCCTGTCCCCCTATATGGGGGTAAATCTTAATGGAATGGAATGGAATAGCTAGCTTCCCTCTATATCGTAGTGTCCATGAGTAAGCCTTTCGCCAGATGTATGCAAAGGCATCACCTAACAAGTGCGTCGCCCAACTCTTCTTCTTTTCCTGCTGTTTCAGCTTGTGAATCTTGAGGACGAGAGTGCCCAGTCTCATGCTTCACACACACATCCATAAAATGATTCAGGTAGGCTGCCTTGTCTGCTGATGAGGCCTGAAATTCTGTCCAACACCACCTCATGGTTGAGTTGCAATACGAATGAACACTGGGCCTGACGTAGGAACTGTGTTGCCCCTCCTGCGTTCACCTGAGACCTGCAGAGGGATGCCGCATAGGTGTGGTTTTATACCTGCCGGAGGGGGAAAAGTCGGGAGTCGTTGTGCATTCTTCCAGTAATCGAGCAGCATTCGTTTAGCAATCGGACAGTGTTCTTCATTGTCATTTTGTTGCCGAGCACTAATCGGGCAGGAATCGTCGCCTGAAAAAAAGTTAAATTCAAATCTCAAGATTGATCGTCATCGATCGTTCGGATACCGCGCAGTTGTCGGGCAGACATCGTTTTGGTTGTGCAGCTTCCGTCCAGCATTCGGGTAATACTCGTGCAAGGGTCGTACCAAAATAGTCCACACCCCTGAGACGGGCCAAAGTGCATCAATTTCCAACGATTCCATAACGAACCAGTATCGTGGCGCTTTCGTCCCGAGATCGCCTATGTGTGAATAGGGTTTTAGGCCACTCGGCGGTGACTGAAAAATCCCAGCTGTGCGGCGGCCAGGATTCGAACTCGCGTCCCTCCTGGATCTCCTGAAAGCGGCGCCGGCACGCTAACCACTCAGCCACCGTATAATTACGAATGTTCCATTGGTTACATGCTTGGAGGAATAATACATGGAGAGGGCCCTCAGCGGATCGCTCTTCATTGTGAGGAGAAGCAAGGGGGCAGAGCTTACCCGCTGGGCGGAGCCAGCCAAGTGCACCCAAAACATTGGATTTCTCGCCCCCAGATCGTCGGCATAAATGAGCTTGTTTGCCTTATTTCTTCCACATATTATGTGTTTTTAGTTATACAACTACAACAGTATATATGCACTAAGCATTGTATGTACAGGTTTTAATAGAAAACACCAGCATTTCCTTGTCTTTATTCCGTACAAACTGAGAAGAAATGTTCCACACCCGCCTCGATCCCTCACAATTCCTCTGTATAATGTTTAATATATATTGACCATCGTCTTACTTTTAATGTTGAAACATGTACACTGTATAGCCTTCAATATAGAGTGTCTCAGATTTGATAAATTCACTATGAGTACACAGAAGGTATAGTCTGTCCACGTCGAGTTGAACCCAGAAGCCCCTCCCCACAGGCGACGTAGGAAGGCATAGCCGCTCTGTTGCTGGTGATTGGTTGATGGTGATGGGCAGCTAAGCCGATTTGGCTTGGGTGAAACCTCTTGGAGAGCGTATACTCAACAGGGCTTCCTTAATTTACTAAAGTTTCTTCATATTCTGTGTAATGCGTGAAATACATCAACAAACGAGAATCCTGAATACATTTGCTGTCATCTAACATAAAAAGTAAAGAGTATCCGTAATCGTGGAGCAGATATTGGGTGAGGGAATGAACATTTCAAAAAGACCGTAGCGTGAGAAGGAGCAGGAGAGGTCAGATAGGATCGCCTCCATGTCGCCCACCGTCACCAACGGAACTCAAATGCCCCTCCCCCTCAGGCCCCTCTTGGGTCCAGACACGTGAGGCCTCTCTCTCTCTCTCTCTCTCTCTCTCTCTCTCTCTCTCTCTCTCTCTCTCTCTCTCTCTCTCTCTCTCTCTCTCTCTCTCTCTCTCTCTCTCTCTCTCTCTCTCTCTCTCTCTCTCTCTCTCTCTCTCTCTCTCTCTCTCTCTCTCTCTCTCTCTCTCTCTCTCTCTCTCTCTCTCTCTCTCTCTCTCTCTCTCTCTCTCTCTCTCTCTCTCTCTCTCTCTCTCTCTCTCTCTCTCTCTCTCTCTCTCTCTCTCTCTCTCTCTCTCTCTCTCTCTCTCTCTCTCTCTCTCTCTCTCTCTCTCTCTCTCTCTCTCTCTCTCTCTCTCTCTCTCTCTCTCTCTCTCTCTCTCTCTCTCTCTCTCTCTCTCTCTCTCTCTCTCTCTCTCTCTCTCTCTCTCTCTCTCTCTCTCTCTCTCTCTCTCTCTCTCTCTCTCTCTCTCTCTCTCTCTCTCTCTCTCTCTCTCTCTCTCTCTCTCTCTCTCTCTCTCTCTCTCTCTCTCTCTCTCTCTCTCTCTCTCTCTCTCTCTCTCTCTCTCTCTCTCTCTCTCTCTCTCTCTCTCTCTCTCTCTCTCTCTCTCTCTCTCTCTCTCTCTCTCTCTCTCTCTCTCTCTCTCTCTCTCTCTCTCTCTCTCTCTCTCTCTCTCTCTCTCTCTCTCTCTCTCTCTCTCTCTCTCTCTCTCTCTCTCTCTCTCTCTCTCTCTCTCTCTCTCTCTCTCTCTCTCTCTCTCTCTCTCTCTCTCTCTCTCTCTCTCTCTCTCTCTCTCTCTCTCTCTCTCTCTCTCTCTCTCTCTCTCTCTCTCTCTCTCTCTCTCTCTCTCTCTCTCTCTCTCTCTCTCTCTCTCTCTCTCTCTCTCTCTCTCTCTCTCTCTCTCTCTCTCTCTCTCTCTCTCTCTCTCTCTCTCTCTCTCTCTCTCTCTCTCTCTCTGTCTCTCTCTCTCTCTCTCTCTCTCTCTCTCTCTCTCTCTCTCTCTCTCTCTCTCTCTCTCTCTCTCTCTCTCTCTCTCTCTCTCTCTCTCTCTCTCTCTCTCTCTCTCTCTCTCTCTCTCTCTCTCTCGAAAACTAATAGATATGCAACTATCAGATGACGGCAATGCAGAGGACGCCTGGCTAAACTTTAAAAATCACTTACTCACTCAGCAGGACACATTTGTCCCCTTGTGCGAGAAGCGAATTAACACTAATAAAAGTCCACCTTGGTTTAATAGCGAAATTAAACACTCAGTCAAGGAGAGAAAATTGTCTTACAGGTTAAAGAAAGAGCAAAGCACGCCCGAAAACATTAGACTTTACAATGATGTCAGGCGACGAGTAAACAGATTAGTGCGTCAGGCAAAGCGTAGATATGAAGAAAATATTGCAGCCAACTGTAAAAATAATCCGAAATCCTTCTTCAGTTACGTAAACAACAGAAAGGCGATCAGAAGTGGAATTGGACCTTTAACAAACAGCGACGGTGCACTAGTGACTGACAGCCAACACGTTGCAAACCTATTAAATAATTACTTTTCCTCGGTGTTTAATAATAACAGTCCTCCCACCACCACCAACAACACCAGTACTAATGTAAATCCCGAGCATGCATTGTCTAACTTTGAAATAAAACCCGATGAAGTCCTTAAAGCCCTCAAATCACTTAAAACAAATAAAAGTCCTGGACCTGATAAAGTATATCCAACTCTGCTGAAAGAAACAAAGAGCGAAATACTCTCCTCCCTCACAACCGTATTCAATATGTCCTTGCGACAAGGCATCGTCCCTTCAGATTGGAAAAAGGCTAACGTGACACCGATTTTTAAGAAAGGAGACAAAAAAGTACCAGGTAATTACAGGCCCATTAGTGTAACTTCGGTTGTAGGTAAGCTACTTGAGGGCATAATTAGAGACAAAATTGTGAGTTACCTTGAAAGCCACTCATTAATTGGGGACTCACAACATGGCTTCCGAAACAAAAGATCCTGCCTATCAAATCTATTAACCTTTTATAACGACCTCTTCACTGTTTATGACGTAACCAAATCACTGGACGTAGTCTATCTTGATTTCAGAAAGCGTTTGATAAAGTCCCGCATCATAAATTACTTTACAAATTAAAGCAAATAGGTATTGACGGTCAAGTAAACCAATGGATCGCGAATTGGTTGAGCAACAGACAACAAAGAGTAGTGATTGACGGATTTAACTCAGAGTGGGCGCCGGTCACTAGTGGCGTCCCTCAGGGCTCGGTTCTTGGCCCAGTGCTCTTCATTATTTACATCAACGACGTGGATGTTGGACTCAATAACCGCATTAGTAAATTTGCAGACGACACAAAGATTGGTAACTCGGTTCTCACTGACGAAGACAGGCAAAGCCTCCAAGAGGATTTGCACAAAATTTCAGCTTGGTCGGATAGATGGGAGATGCCCTTTAACGTAGACAAGTGCCAGGTCCTTCAAGTTGGAACGAGGAATAAGAAGTTCGATTACGAAATGCGCGGCGTTAAACTCAAAAGCGTTCAATGCGTCAAGGACTTGGGGGTCAAAATCGCGTCAAACCTCAAATTCTCACAGCAATGCATCGATGCAGCAAATAAAGCGAACAGAATGTTGGGCTTCATTAAAAGAATTTTTTTATTTAAGAATAAAGATGTAATACTCCCGCTCTACAACAGTTTAGTCAGACCCCACTTGGAATATGCGGTACAGTTTTGGTCTCCCCACCATGCAAAAGATATTGCTAAATTAGAAGGTGTTCAGCGTCGGGCAACGAAAATGATCCCTTCCTTGCGCAACAAATCCTACGAAGAAAGGCTTTCTACCCTTAACATGTTCTCTCTTGAGAAACGTCGCCTCCGAGGAAAACTGATCGAATGTTTTAAAATACTTAATGGTTTCACGAATGTAGACAGATCAACATTGTTTATGATCGATGACACTCTGCGCACGAGGAACAATGGCGTAAAACTCAGATGCAGACAAGTAAATTCAGACTGCACCAAATTTTTCTTCACCAACGTTGTAGTGCGAGAATGGAACAAGCTCCCATCATCAGTGGTCCAGTGTAACACGATTGACTTCTTCAAAAATAAGCTCGACCGTCACTTCCTTCAACTTAATATCAACTAGAGTAGAAATGCAACGTTTTGGAGTCTTCTGATTAATGTAAAATCACTTAGGTTTAAGGACAGACCACCAAGTCTGGACCATGGGGTCTGTGTGGTCTGATTTTCTATGTAAATCTATGTAAATCTTGGTGCCATTCGGTTGTTAACTGCCATCAACAAACACTGCGCTAGCTTTACCCTAAGTCAAAACTGGCAAAGAAATAAAGGTAATTTGACCATATTCTCACGCAAAGTTCTACATAATAACAGAACTCTTAACACAGGCAAAAAAGACTCAACTACCTGTCCGGGTCAAACACACATGAGCAATAACACGTCCCGAACATGGATTCCTAAATTCAATACATACAACGAACGCCCTCAGCGCGATGTGAACACCTCCACCTCCACCATGAACAGTGACACACAAAATACAAAGGTAGCCCGAACAAACATACGACTAGAAACTCAACATTCACGGATTTATACGCCCACCACCACCACCACCCACAACAACAACAACAACAACAACAACAATTACTCTAACACTCATCAATAAAGGTAAGTGGGCTGCTTCAAGTGTGGAGAGTTCAACCACAGGCGATCCACTTGTAGGTTCGACTATAAACTAAAATGTGAAGTGTGTCATGTGCTTGGACATAAAGGTCGATTATGCAGCTACTACAGTGGATAGGAAAAAGGCAACGAAGATTCAGCCGAAGTGTGTGCCTCGAAAAAGGATCATCTTACTATCGAACATGTAAACGCGCAATCCATACAGTTTAATTTTGAAGAAATTAAGCTTCTTGTATCTGCCAGAAATATCGATATTTTGTGTGTGTCTGAGACATGGCTACTCAGTGAAACTCCAAATGCATATGTTACCATTCCCGGCTACAAAATATTTAGATGTGATCACGGACGTGGTGGTAGCGTGTGTATATACGTGAGAAGCTTGTTGAAAACTAATGTCATTGACCTACTATTTCCGAAACAGCCAGGAGTTGAAGACGTATATGGGTGAGTGTTCAGTGCCGTACGTTACCAGCTATCATCATTGGGTGTGTTTACAGACACCCTAAGGCTCCCGTTGTTTCGTTCGAGTATTTACAAGATATTTTTAGGCAATTAAAACAAATAAAAGTCCTGGACCCGACAAAGTATATCCTATACTGCTTAAAGAAACAAAGAGCGAAATACTCTCCTCCCTCACTACCGTATTCAATATGTCCTTGCGACAAGGCATCGTCCCTTCGGATTGGAAAAAGGCTAACGTGACACCGATTTTTAAGAAAGGAGACAAAAAAATACCAGGTAACTACCGACCCGTTATTCTAACTTCAATTGTAGGTAAGCTACTCGAGAGCATAATTAGAGACAAAATTGTGAGTTACCTCGAAAGCCACTCATTAATTGGGGATTCACAGCATGGCTTCCGTAACAAGAGATCCTGCCTGTCAAACCTTCTGACCTTTTATAACGATCTCTTCTCAATTTATGATGTAACCAAATCAGTAGACGTAGTCTATCTTGATTTCCAGAAAGCGTTTGATAAAGTCCCACATCATAAATTACTTTATAAATTAAAGCAAATAGGCATTGACGGTCAAGTAAACCAATGGACCGCGAATTGGTTGAGCAACAGACAACAAAGAGTAGTGATTGACGGATTTAACTCAGAGTGGGCGCCGGTCACTAGTGGCGTCCCTCAGGGCTCGGTTCTTCGCCCAGTGCTCTTCATTATTTACATCAACAACGTGGAGGTTGGACTCAATAATCACATTAGTAAATTTGCAGACGACACAAAGATTGGTAACTCGGTTCTCACTGACGAAGACAGGCAAAGCCTCCAAGAGGATTTGCACAAAATTTCAGCTTGGTCGGATAAATGGGAGATGCCCTTTAACGTAGACAAGTGCCAGGTCCTTCAAGTTGGAACGAGGAATAAGAAGTTCGAATACGAAATGCGCGGCGTTAAACTCACAAGTGTTCAATGCGTTAACGACCTGGGGATTAAAATTGCGTCAAACCTCAAGTTCTCACATCAATGCATCGATGCAGCAAATAAAGCGAACAGAATGTTGGGCTTCATTGAAAGAAACTTTTTATTCAAAAATAAAGATGTAATACTTCCGCTCTACAATAGTTTAGTCAGACCCCACTTGGAATATGCGGTACAGTTTTGGTCTCCCCACCATGCAAAGGATATTGCTAAACTAGAAGGTGTTCAGCGTCGAGCAACAAAAATGATCCCTTCCTTGCGCAACAAATCCTACAAAGAAAGGCTTTCCACCCTTAACATGTTCTCTCTTGAGAAACGTCGCCTCCGAGGAAAACTGATCGAATGTTTTAAAATACTTAATGGTTTCACGAATGTAGACAGAACAAAATTGTTTATGATCGATGACACTTTGCGAACGAGGAACAATGGCACAAAACTCAAATGTAGACAAGTAAATTCAGACTGCACCAAATTTTTCTTCACCAACGTTGTAGTGCGAGAATGGAATAAGCTCCCACCATCAGTGGTCCAGTGTAACACGATTGACTCCTTTAAAAACAAGCTCGACCGTCACTTCCTTGAACTTAATATTAACTAGAGTAGAAAAGCAACGTTTTGGAGCCTTCTGATTAATGTAAAATCACTTAGGTTTAAGGACAGATCACCTAGTCTGGACCATGGGGTCTGTGTGGTCTGATTTTCTATGTAAATCTATGTAAATTATGTTTGAGCAAAAAAGATTTTTATGTTTTAGGTGATTTTAATGACGATTTACTTTTAAAAGGAAATAGACTGAGTGGTATCATTAGGAACAATAAGCTCTCACAATTGATTGACGAACCTACTCGAGTGACGCCCACATCTGCAACACTGCTAGACTTGGTGGTTACTAATAACATGAGTCTTGTCCTTACTAAAAATGTCGTGCCTCAGGTTATTGCGGACCACGACCTAATCAGCATTTTTTTTTTTTTTTTTTTTTTTTTTACGTTGATTGCCTATTGCGCCGGTAGGCATCTTCCCGGTGAGGCCTGATGGTCGGCCCAAGGCTTCTTCCAGGTGGGGCCTGATGGTCGGCCCAGCCCGTTCTGGCGCAGGCGAGTGTTTATAGTGGCGCCATCTTGCATTGGCTCATGCTGCTCCCCCGGAACTCGTTCTTGATTCGCTTGGACGGCTTCCTCTAGAGTCCGGGTTGATGGGTGGTCTTCAGGACAGCATGTGGGTAGTTTTAAGCCACTCGGCGGTGACTGAAAAATCCGAGTGGTAGCGTGGGGATTCGAACCCGCGTCGTCCATCACGCGGTGAATGTGGGCCCAGTACGCTACCACCTATGCCACCGCCTACCCTTAAACCATTAAAGTCAATATCAGTAAACCGAAGCGCAAACCTTTAACGAGAGCTTTCCGTCACCTCGGGGGCTACAGTAAGGATATTTTATGTAATCTACTTATGTCGGAATCTCATACTTTTAATCAAATAATGGAAACAGATGACGTGGACCTACAGGCAAATATCTTTAATAATACTTTTATACAATGTTTAGATAAATGTGCTCCAGTTGTAACCAAAGAAATAAGTAGACCTTTTGCTCCCTGGTTCAACGATGACTTGCGGCAGGCCATAAAGAAAAGGGATGATACTCGAAGCAACCTGAAGAGAGACAGGCATAACACTGACCTGCAGCACCAGTACACTGAAGAAAAGAAAATTGTAAAGGATTGTCTCACTTCATCCAAAAAGGAATACTATAAGAACAAACTACATCCTTGTGCAAATTAATTGAAACAAACATGATTTTAGCCTACTATTTGCTATTACATCTTATTAAAGTATGCTAATGCAATAATTGAGCTGCTATTGCATCAATTATCATCTAAACATTTGCTGATGCAATAATTCAGCCGATATTGCATCATGAGATTTAGGCTGATGCAATAATTATTGCATCATACATCAGAAACCCCACTGCAGCTCATGAGTCTGACGTCACTCAGTCATAAGCCAACACTTTTCCGAGATGGACGTGACACCCAGAAAGCGTACTAAGATTGTGACTTTGCATGAACATACATCTAGTACATATCGAAGATCGTTGGAGTGAGTCTTGCAACTGTTAGCCGTGTCATTAAATTGAAGCATGACACTGGATCGGTTACTCTAAACGTAAGGGAAATGTGGCCGTAAGAAAAAACTACTCTTCGACAAAGCAAAAAGATCCACGCAAAACGAGCGACGCTTTGAATACAGATTTAAAGCGAAAGGAATCGAAATTAGTTCCTCTACAGTTCGCAGACGGCTCCTCGCAGTTGGTAGAAGAGCCAGAAGACTCTAACCAAAGCAATGAAAAGAAAAACGGTATAAGTGGGCAAGAAGGATTGGACCAAGGAACAGTGGAGAAAAGTCATTTTAGTGATGAGAGCCATTTTTTGTACAGGGTCAGAGAAGCCAGCATGTTCGTAGGTCATCAGGAGAGAAGATTCAGGATTCTCACATTGATCAATGTGTTAAACACCCTCTTAAGAAGATGTTTTGGGGATGCTTTAGTTATTATGGTGTCGGAAGCCTTCATCAGTTGAAGGAATGATGCGTTCAGCACAATACATTGATGTTCTTCAAAAAGACTTGTTCCAGAGCTAGAAGAGGTTTCCTGATGGTTCTGGGATCTTTCAACAGGACCTTGCTCCCTGTCACATCAAAATTGTGAAGAATTTCATGACAGAGAAGAATATAAGACGTAAGCCCAATTGAAAATTATTTGCAAAGTAGGCTTCGTACAATGGACTGCACAACTACAGAAATGCTCATTCAGGCACTGATTCAGGTCTGGTACAGGGACCCAAAAATCAACAGTGACTGTTCAAATCTAGTGGATTCTATGCCAAACCGCGTTCAAATGCTCATAAAATAATTTGCATTTATCAGATGTTTTAGTTCATTGCCTGTTTCAATTAATTTGCACAAGGATGTAAGTGACTGCAGGGGTGATTCCTCCGCCACCTGTAAAGTTATCAAGGAGATAATTCCCAGTCATAGAAGTAGCTCAAAGACTTACGAGTTTGAAACCCACGAAAGTGTAATCCATAAAGTAGAAGAATTTAACAACTTTTTCGCAAACATAGGAAAGAACACTTATGACACAACACAACAGACTTTATTAAAGAACAACATACCTCCTATGGACCGAAGGACTTCAGAATGCAACGAGACTGTTGCAAAATGCAGACCTAAACCGGTGGACACAAACACACTGATATTAATAATCAAAGGTCTGAAGGAAACGCGTACTGTGGGTTCAGATAGCATATCGCTTCAGTTTATTAAGGATGTCCTATGCATTATTGCCTTCTATTTAACTTGTATTATCAATACTTCATTAGTTACCGGTGTATTCCCTCAAGCCTGGAAGCATCCACTTGTCATCCCTGTGTTCAAAACTGGTGATCCTAACAATGTTAATAATTACCGTCCCATTTCCCTTTTATCAATAATATCAAAGATTTTAGAGAAAATTGTATCAAACCAGCTTTTATCTTTTTTAGAATCCAATAATCTTCTCTCTAAATGCCAGCACGGATTCCGTCCTAATTTGTCGACCGAGTCTGCTCTCACGGTGGTAACGGACGCTATCTTCAATAATATGGACAATAAGAAAATATAGCTGCTAACGTTATGCGATCTGTCTAAAGCTTTCGACAGTGTATGCCACAGTATCCTCCTGAGGAAGTGTGCCAAGCTCAACATCGAATCCCATTGGCTCAGCAGTTACCTTCATAACAGAACTCAGTTTGTCAAACTCAAAACTGTAATATCTACAAAAATTACCGTTAGCTATGGCGTCCCTCAAGGTTCCATTCTAGGACCAATTTTATTTAATATATACGTCAATGACATGGCTAACTATGTAACAGAGTGCACAATAGTCCAGTATGCTGATGACACACAATTTCTACATTATGACACTTTAGAAAATTTAAATACTATTATCAACGCAGCAGAAGCTACACTCGCTAAAGCTAAAGAATATTTCCTCACGAATGGTCTGCTCGTCAATCCAAGTAAAACACAATGTATCTTCATCGGCAACAGACAATTGCTGCCCCACATTCCTGAGGCCACTGTTGTCCGATTTGATGGCACCAGCATTCATCCCAGCACTCATGTTATAAACCTGGGCCTGTACATGGACCGCTACATGACCTTCGATATATACATTAACGAGGTGGCTAAGAGAGTGATGGGGACACTAATATACATTGGTCGAGTAAGCATGAATTTTGACAAAAGCACGAGGAAAAATGTAGTTCAAGCACTTGTGTTAAGCCTGATAAACTATTGTATTAGGATCTGGGGAACCACCAACTCTACGCTTATACACAAAGTACAGAAACTTCAAAATTTTGCAGCCCGAGTGTCTAATGGTGGTATGAAAAAATATGACCACGTCTCCCCAGCCTTCAGAGAACTAAAATGGATCAAAGTAAAACAAAAACATTTTCTAGACATCACTACAGCCCTGAACAAAACCAACCAAATTAATGTTTTTCCTGCCGTGTATTTCCCCAGCACGCATGCGTGGTGGACAGCAGAGCGACTTATTTCTGCGAGGAGGTATTTCTCGCAACACTGGCCTGCATAGTAGACCACCCCCGCTGCCGCTCTGTCCCGCCATGCACTGCGTATTTCTGCCGGCCAACACCACATGCCGAATAAATTTAAACTAATCAAACCTAACCTAATGTAACCTATTTAATGGGGGGCTTGGTCCCCCTTGACCCCCTTAACAGGGGACTAGGCTCCCCCCCGACCCGCCTTCTATTTTCCGGAAGTCACTTGTTACTACACTGCATTCAGGGACCAAAAAAGAATCCATGTTATAAGTATTACCTTTGCCAGAGGTGGCTACCCTCTCGAGAATATTATCCCCTCCTCCTCTTGGCATGCCCAAACCACCTCAACCTTCTCACTCGGCACTGGACTCAGCTCCTATTTGGACTGCCTGTTGTGAAGCAACCTGTCACCTCCACCCTAACACCCAGAGGCTCACCTTCCCCCGTCTCTTCCCGTGCCCAAACCTCCTCAAGATCCATACTCCAGCCCTGCCCTCAGCTCACGGGTAGAAATGTAGCAGGAGTAGGCATATTATTTTCAGGACACAGAATATGCCCTAACCAGCAAAAAACCTACTTTGAGGAGGGTACATATATCAGGAACACTACAGTTCTGTAGCACACCTATGTGAGTGAGCGTGAGGCTCTCTCTCTCAAATGTCACAAATTACTTTTAAACTAAACCAACCTGACTTGTAGCCTAACGGCTAACGGGTAACTTTGCCTCTCTCAACCCCCCAGACCTACCCTGACCAAACCTAACATACCTAATAGCTAACTGGGGGGTGGGGTCTGACCCCCACTAACCTGACAACACACACATCTAGGCAATGCTCAATTGTGTCGTCCTCACTTCCTCGGCCCCTAACTCAGTGTGTGCCGAGCCGTGAGGGGGTTGATTGTGCTTCAGTTATGTATGTTGTTATTCCTATTTGAACATATTTTCTAGACCATTTCCGATAGTCAATAGATCAATCTGAATACACTGAGGTATTAGCAATAGAGAATATATGCCCCTTGTGCTTCACAGACCTTACTCCTACACACATTACCCAGGTCAGGTTAGGCAAAACCCTGACTACTTCACCTTATTTCCAGTACTTCCAGCCTGGAATGATTGTTCCCTGTATCCTGGACTCCTCACAGCCTTCCATCACACGTGCTCCATTAAAGCCAATATCTGAGCGCCAGGAAGCAAAACTGCTCCACCTTGTGAGGCATGACTGTTTCTCCTCATTTCTACTCTTTATAACGTGATGTGCTGCCTGCAGCAGCTTCCCAGACCACTAATAATGCGTCCCTTCAACAACACCAACAGCGGCAAAAAGAAAAACTGTTCATCGAGACGAGTGGTGACTGTTTCTCCTTATTTCCACTATTCACAGTACCCCGGCAGCCTTAATGTCTCACCTGGGGTCGTGGAGGACTCTTGGAAAACAGCCCAGCGTGGAAAGAGGAAAATGTCCCTGACAGACGTGGAGGAGGAGCGACTCAGTGTCCGCCGCCGAGTTGTTGTTGTGGTGGTCGGTGGCAGGTACCGTTAATTTGAGTACCGGTACTACTGGTACTTAATTAACGGTACCTACCCATTCCTAGTTGTCTGTGGTAGGTGTGGTGTGGCGGACTGAACGTTCCCCCTGTTCTCTACTGCGCATGCGCAACCCGTGTTGGCCTGCCCCATTTAAAGGGGGGGACCAGCTGGCCTGCAGACTGATCGGTCCCCCACGAGACATCGGTCCGCCCTCCTTATTCTGTCATTTGCATGCTGTTATTTTCCACTGTGTATAACGATTTTTATTTTAATCATATCTGAACATACTATCTGTAATATACAACAGGATGTAACGATATAGACTCTAAGAGCCCAGGGTCAACCTGGAACTGGGTTTCCAGAGCATTTGAGAAGAGTACGTGCCCTGGGCTCTATAATGAGTTACCCGGGATGTTGAGAACAGTGGCAGTCTGGCAATCTTCAAGAAAGCGCTGAAGACTCACTTATTCACTAAGTCCTACGACTTAACAAATATGAGGATTGAAGACAACTTTAGGTGCTAATATTACTGTTCTAATGTTACCGGCCCTGTGGATGCTGCTGATGGCGGCGGACCGGGGCCTGAAACCTCATCAACGGTATCAAAACGTACAACTAAAAGCCTTCAGTAAATTGGTTTCCTTCTGCATCACTTGTTGGGGTTATTTCTAGGCGAGACTGCTGCCACATTAATAATTATGGTCACCAATCTTTACAAAATACCTTTATATGCTCTAGATTAATATTATGAAGACTGTAACAACTCCCTTAGGTTAGTATGTTTTGGGAGGCGCCCACCAGGTTATTAGGATAGGCTTCCTGACCCCAAAATCCACATGATGAGGCGGGGCTCTGGGAAGCCAGCACTCTGCAGATGCGCAGTCAACGTAATAAAATTCATAATATTAAAGATGAAGAGCTATATACTAGTACATGTAGTGATATTCTAAAAGATGTACCCCTATATGATGAGCGAGTGCTGATTTAAATAGATAGAGACTGAAGGATGACCAGGGATTCTGGGAGGCTATTTTGTACTGGTGGACTCTATGGGTAGATCAGGAGTTAGAACAAATAGGTCTGAAGGAGCGATTGCAGATTTATTACGAAAGATCTGCCAGTACTTGATTATGTTCATTATTGTGTGTGGGGGATTTAGTTTATAGTTTATTTTGGGGGTCTCACACATTACACAACTTATGCTTCCATTCACTTAAATTTAAGCATATAGATAAATTTTATTATCAATACATACAACATGTATATTTTCCAAATATAATATAGATAAGGATATAGTGTTTTTAGACCTTTACTCACTATGCTTCCATTCACTTTACTCTCTTATGCTTCCATTCACTTAAATTCTACATATAGATAAATTTTATCAGGGATACATACAACAAGTATATTTTTCCAAATATAATATAGATACATGCAAGGATATAATGTTTTTTTTTATTCCTGGTGCTATTTACACATGTATCCTTAGTTGTATAATCACACTCTGTACTGTCTGGGGTTGGGACGGCATGCTCTCCCTTTCATTATCTACATCAATGACATAGACAATGGGATAACTAGTGACATAGGTAAATTTGCAGATGACACCAAAATAGGACGCACTATTAGGACAGGGGAGGATGCTAGAGCACTGCAGGAGGATCTCAACAAACTGTCAGCTTGGTCAGAATAATGGCAGATGAATTTTAACATCACAGAGTGTAGCATAGTGTAGTAACACGCAACTCATTACACGGGTATAGTTTAGACTCCACAGCGATAGGCAGATCAGAGTGTGAAAGGGATTTGGGAGTGTTAGTGAACTCTGCCATAAAACTAAGGAAGCAATGTATTAGTGCAAGGAATAGGGCTAACAGGGTATTAGGCTTTATTAACAGGACGGTAACCAAGAGGAGTGCAGAGGTCATCCTCAGACTCTATTTAGCGTTAGTTAGGCCACACTTAGATTATGCTGTCCAGTTTTGGTGCCCACACTACAGAATGGACATCATCTTGCTAGAATCAGTTCAGAGGAGGATGACCAAGATGATTCAGGAGCTGAGGAACCTCCCATATCAAAATAGGCTGAAACATCTTAACTTACATTCACTAGAAAGACGAAGAGTGCGGGGAGATCTGATAGAAGTATTCAAATGGGTCAAGGGTTACAACAAAGGCGATATAAGTAAAGTACTGAGAATTAGCCAACAGGATAAAACTCGCAGTAATGGATTTAAATTAGAAAAGTATAGATTTAGGAGAGATATAGGCAAGCATTGGTTTAGTAATAGGGTGGTGGGGGAATGGAATAGACTCAGCAATCACATAGTTAGTGCAGGGACGATAGCTTGTTTTAAGAGTAGACTAGATAGCTACATGGACGAGGACGACAGGTGGCAGTGAGGTGTGGGTGCAGTAAGGTGACGGGGTACTGGATGCGTGCCTAGAACCGCCGGTATAACGCGGATCAGGCCTCTACCTGTAACCCCTGTAACTACACCTCACTCACCGTGAGTAGTGGGGGGATTCTGGAGCTGCCCTGTGTAGGCCACCCGGCCTCTTGCAGTTTCCCTATGTTCTTATGTTCTTATGTTAACAGAAAAATGGTCAAGGGAGGCAAGAGTCGATCTGGTCCCGGAGGAGATCAAGGCAGCAAAGCAAGAGTGGGCAGAGGAACGAAGAGGGACTATTGCTGGTGCACTAAACACAGGCAGCGTCACGGACATGAACGTAACGCCGGATGAGATACTTAGAGCTGTAAAACATGGGAAATCCACAGCTCCAGGGGAAGACGGCATAACGTACGATATTTTAAACGCTCTGGCAGGTATTGAGGATGGTCCGTTGCTGCATCTATTCAACAGAAGCTACAATGAGGGTAAATTACCTAGTGCGTGGAAGAAGGCTCTAATTATACCCATCCCGAAGCCTGGAGGAGGGTTTAGACCTGTATCACTCGTGTCCTGTTTTAGCAAGATGATGGAAAGAATAATATTATAAAGAATCAATTACATAATAGAAGACAAATTAAGTAATAATTTGTATGGCTTTAAAAAAGGCAGGGGAACCACCGACGCCATTATAAAATGTCTAGCTCATGATCTAGACTACTGCAGGGCGTTCATCGATCTCAAGGGTGCATTCGACAGAGCTGATGGCGAGATTATTCTTCACGGTTTAGCCAAGATGGGTGTTGCGGGAAGGCTGCTTCATTGGGCGGGAGACTATTTCCAAGGGCGGCGGGCTCAAGTATCGTATCAAGGGACCCTGTCTGCGGAGAAGAGACTTGAATTAGGGACGCCTCGGGGGGGGTAAGCTCACTATCATTTAAGGTTTTAATGAATAACATTGCTAGTGAAAAGTTACCAAATGGAGTAAAATCGATAATTTATGCTGACGATATACTCTTACAGGCTAAATCCATCGATGACATGCAAGTAGCATTGAACACCTTTGGTTCACTATGCAAAAAATCAGGTCTCCTTATAAATGAGGACAAAACAAAGCTTCAAAGTTGAGCAATGAGTAATAAAGTGCTAACACTAAATAACAAATATATTGAAAGAGTCAGAAGCTATAAATACCTCGGCGTGTATGTGGGATACACTGCAAACAGCAGAGATGCTGAACTCTCCCACATAATGATGCAAAGTCGAACTCGGATGCAACCCTTGAGATCGCTGGCCTGGGGAGGGAACGGCGTCGGTGTTCCCGTGTTAAGGTCTATGTACATCAACACTGTGCGCTCTGTCATCGACTACGCCAGCCCTGTCCTATTCTGTCTCGACGAAGGAAGGTTCGGTAAACTTGAAAAATTGCAAAACGAGAGCATGAGAATGATCCTGAACTGCCCCAAAAATGCCATGATAGATGCCATGAGACAAGAATTAGTCCTGCCAACTGTCAAACACAGGGTAGAAGAAATAAATCTAACATCAGTAATTAAACACATAAGGAATGCAGGTGGATACGAACTGCTAAAAGACATTGAAGATTACATAAACAACACTAGAACCTTCCGACGACAAGGCAAAAGAGGCTATATAAAGCACTTAGTTAGTGCACTTCGGGAATATGACCTGATCAGCTGTTGTAAGACTTATCCAAGAGTAAAGATGACCCAGCCATGGGAAGAAAAACAACCACAAATTGACATACAACCCTTAACAAAGAAAAAGAGTATGCACAGTGCTGATGAGCTGAAAGAGTTATTTGAGCCACGAACACAAACAAATAACACTTGCCAGGTCTTTTGTGATGGTTCCGTAATGGAAAACGGTCGAGCGGGTTGTGGAGTATTAATTAGGGAATATGTTCCCGAAATTGACATTTGGGCTGAGACTGAACACTCGTATAGACTAAGCGACGACATATCCTCAACCCAGGCTGAACTGTACGCTGTGCTGTGTGGCTTGGAGGAGATCAAGAAAGGAGAGGGTGATGTGCGATTTTATGTTGACAGTAGGGGAGCCCTGGAGTCGCTAAGCAGCAGTGGTCCTGTGTTCAGAGATATAGTAAGCCAGTGTAGGAATGCTGTACGTGACATGAGTCGCGCAGGGCGAGGGGTAACTTTCACTTGGCTGCCCTCGCATGTTGGGATAACATATCATGACAGGGTGGACGAAGTGGCTAAAAATGCAACCACAAAAGGTAACATAGACATACATTGTATTAAAACGTACACACAGATAAAAACAAAAATGATAACAATGATAAGCTGTTTTTTTAAATTTTTTTAGGAGCAGCGAATAGAGGGCTTTTTTTATTATTGTTTCCTTTTTTGTGTGCCCTTGAGCTGCCTCCTTTGTTGTAAAAAAAAAAAAAATGACAGCTAAGTACACAGCAATGCCCAGCACTACTATGTCCCACTACTTGGACGTTATCAGTAACACAGAGTTCATCTATGGGAAACACATCAGCAAGTGGAAAGAGTCGCTCTGTACACGCTTACGACTTGGGTACAAGTATTACTGGGAGATTGGGGTTGCCTGCACAGAACAAAACACTAACTGTAAGTTGTGTGATGAGCCTCGCGGCCACACCTTGACCCATTACATGATGGAATGTCCCTCGCTCCGGCAGTACAGAAACACCAACATACACTGTGTCACTAGTCAGATAATTTGGATGATCCAACACGGGAAAATATATGAAATGATGAACAAATGTAAAAAAATAAAAAAAAACTATCAAAAACATGTGAGAATTAACACTTAAGGGAAATATTTTTAAGTAAATATATATGTATATTATATGCAGTAACAGTAACATTAAGGATGTAGCAACTTAAACTTTTGTACATTGCCACTCTTGATTATCAATTAGGATTAGGTTAAGGCTGCACACGCGTCGATAACCTTTTGAGAATATTGTATACTGTATATGTATATATTTATCTCAATAAACTGTATCAAATCTCTCTCTCTCTCTCTCTCCTTTTCTTTATTCGTGTCAGTGGAACGCCAGCACTCCTCGGGCGAGCAGCCGGGTGGCCCTTCTACGGAGGCGAGGTGGACCCGTGGGGTCATCCTCGCTTAGGGCCACCCCTCCGTGGTCAAGTCGACCACTCGGCTGCTCGCACGAGTGCCGCTACGGGTGTCTGCTGGGCGCCTGCCCAGAGAGCCCGTGCCTCCGTCGCTGCTCCTTGGCTTTTACCCGTGGCTGTGGCGGCGGCGGAGGCCCTACACCCGCCGCACGCCAGCGGCGAGTTCCCCCCTGCGACAGGCCGTCGCATAGACAAAGGCCCGTTCCCCCTTTTTAAGGGGTAAATCCTAAAAGAAGAAGAATTTATTCGTGTGTGTGTGTGTGTGTGTGTGTTTCGTGGGAAAACACTAATGTTGTACCAGCTGAGCTGAGCAGCTCATTAGTCCAGCTCAGGATAATCCGTAGGCCGATAAGGGAATTACTCCCTCGCGCTCTTCTCTCATTCCTATGAGCACAACAGACACAAGGAGGAAACTGACCGCGACAGTTTTACGGCCGTACCATAAGGCAGCCTCCTCGACTGTAGAAGCTCTTCGGCCATTTTCTCATACCATAATCTTCGAGGGGCCCGCACCGTAAGCGAAAGGAAGGGGTTGAGGGGCGAAATTGTTGGAGTCTGGCAAGGGGGCGAGACAGGCACATCTTCGTCAGCCCCTTCGCATATTTTATGCCTCAATCCTGTATTTCTTTCATTAATATAATAGCAAATGATCCAGAAATGATGATTTGTTTTTTTATCTAATATGAATCGGCCAAAGTTTCTAAATAAATTATTTAAAATGTCGTTAAAGACTTGAGGGTTAAGGTCATGATTTTTAACCCTTGCCGTGTCGACGCAACCTGTCGTCTGCTGCCTGTTCACGACTGCTGCCCGCCCTCGCCTCGTCACTGGCAATCTTACTAAGGTAAGCATAAAGCTGTAATACGTAACTTATTGTAATGGTTTACAGAAAGTAGGGTAGCGTCTTAAGTAAGAGTAAAGCCACGCACGGTTCGTTCCAGTGTCAGGAAAAGGGACATGCACTAGTAACTTCAACTCTGCTGCAACTCATTTTGTTTATGTGTTTGTTTATCTTACATATGCGCGGGGCACCAGCGTTTGTGCATAACCCGTGTTAGGAAGGGTTATGTTAGGATCGATTATGTGTTGAGGAGGTTAGCGAAGTAGTAATTAATGTACCACCGCAGTTTTTTAACCAGGGATGCTAGCAACCCTACTTTTTTAGTAGGTGGTGTTAAACTTAGAGAGTGCTGGGAAATGCTGTGGTGGTACAATATTAGTGTTCCTCGCAAACTATACAAAAGTATTCAAGGGGGAACCTGACTTTAGGTTAGGGGTGCTGGACTGACTACAGGGGTTGGTGAGGTCAGGAAAGATATCCTCATTGCAGTTCTAATGCAAGAGTGTGTTAATGCTCATGCTCACTGGGTTTTTCTACATCTAATTCATCTAAATAAAAGACAAGTTGATGTACTTGAACTTCCTTTTGGGGGCAGCTTTGTTCTGAATTTTCAGTTGGTAATGTAGGGAATGAGACTTGTTTGCACCTTTCATGTACCTTTGTAACTGCATCAATGCACTTGCAGGCAAATAAATAATTGACTGCTGAAGTAAGTTCACAATTTCTTTTTTCTTTTTTACCAGTGCAGTGCATCACCCAGTACCCTGGAGTGACCATACATCACTCAACTCTATTTCAACACTATTTGGGTTAGTAAAGATATATATTGGGTCAGAAGTTAGTTTGTTTGTACTAAGAGAGATAATGGAACAGTGCATATACAGAATCTTAATCCAGTAGATAACAGGTGAAACCAAGTTCTGTAATAATATTAGTACAGTGTTAAGTTAACGTCTCCTCATTCTGAGGGGCGTATCATAAGCACACAGCGAGAGTGAATGATTTAGTGCAATCTATATCTGGTGCCATTTAAAGCTGATTTTATGTAGATAACTAACTTAACGATTGAGACAATGAAAATTATCCTTTCTCTGTATTCTTTTCACTGCGGTTTGTTGTTACATAGTTCCCTGTAAAGATCATTTGCTTAAAATCTGTGGTTTATTGCAGATTGAAAAATGTACAACAACCAGTGGAATGTTTGGAGGCGGTGGAGAAGATTTTGAGAGGACCGTCGCAGGGTTAATTTGAACCAGAGCCGACGCATTGTAGCTGACCGGATGAATCCATTCACTGCAATGAGTGACAAAGAATTTGTCTCTCATTTTCGGTTAAGAAAAGAATCAGTTAATGCCATCATACATGAAATACAAGACCAGCTTCCTGATTCTACAGATAGAAGAGGTAAGAAATAAAAATTTTAAGTGCATTGGTGATCTGATTATAATTTTTAATCTATTTTGATAATGATTGTGTGGCTACAATCTATAAAAAGGATAGCTAGCAACTATTCTCAAAGGTAAATCCACCAGCCCAACACACCCCAAAGAATGTTATATAAATAATTTTAATAAATGTCTCTGCAGTGCATTGCAGATTTAATACAAACAGTGGGCTGAGTAAATCTTGCAGGTTCATTTTATTTAATTGGTTTAAGCTATGCAAAAAAGTTAGTCTGAAGAGTTAAAATTATATCGTTCATTGATTGCATCAAACCTATCATGGTGCACCGTGCAATGCATCATTTCAGTTGAAATCTTGTTATTTACTTGTGGTCTTTAGCACCATATATTTTATTTATTAATATATTTGTTTTTCTTTACTCTAGGTTGCCATGTGCCTCCACACCTTCAGGTCCTGCTTGCTATGGCAGTCTTGGCTAGTGGCAGCCATCAGGTGGAAGTGACAGACAGTTATGATGTGTCACAGCAACTAGTCAGTATCGTCCTGTCCCGGGTTTCCCGAGCCATAGCTGGTCTTGCTCAGGAATATGTAAAGTTTCCTTCCCTAAATGCTCTGACTACTGTCATGGAAGACTTCTATGGTATTGCTGGGATGCCTGGTGTCATAGGTTGCACACATACAAAAATTGTCAGACCACCTCGGGAAGACTCTCAGATGCCGGAAAGGCTTTTTTTCATTAAACACTCAAGCTGTTTGCGGCCCTGACCTAATCTTCTATAATATTGTGGTGCGATGGCCGGGCAGTGTTCATGATGCTCGAATTTTTTAAAACAGTCGGGTGTGTGATGATTTGCAAGATGGCCTCCTACCGGGCCATCTCTTGTCTCTTGTCTCAGTGGTTATGCCTGTCGAAGTTATCTTTTGACACCGCTGGTGGCACTGAACTCTGTACATGAAGCAAGATACAATGCTAGCCATACAAGGACGAGAAATACATTAGAAAGAGCTTTTGGGGTGCTGAAACGCCGCTTCTCATACCTTGGAAAGGCCATAAGAACAGATCCAGAAACCACCAAAGAAATTATTATTGCTTCAGTAGTCTTGCATAATAATGCAGTACAAACTAGAATTGACATTTCAGATGAGGTAAGGGATGTCAATATTGATTTACAGGATGTGCACATTAATGGCATAGTCAACATTGATAATGCAGGGCCAGCTGATGAAGCAGCTCTTCAGGGACGCCTCAAGCGAGACAGAATTATCAGAACACTTCTGAAATATCAGAAGCAGCTGGGGTATGCATGGACAAGTATTTGTCATATAACGCAATCCATTACCATCAGTATATCCTCTACCTTAAATCCCGCGACGGACCCCGTCACGGAAACCACTCGGCCACCGCCTCCCCATAATTACGAGGGGTAACTAGGAACTCTCTCCTAGAACCCCAGGCATCGAGTACAGTCTTGCGGGTTCGGAGGGGGGGACTTCGACTTATAGGCGCAAGGTTAAACGGGCTTGATGTGTGGTGGGTTTCGCGAAGACAGTTTTTGTTGAGAGCCTGGAGATCAACTGTCCGCCTTGGCTGGCCGTTTTTCTTTGTTACCACCACCATCCGGGAGCACCAGGTTGTCGATTGCCGTACAGGAACTGGGTTCCAAGGATACCCATATCCACGTCCTTCGAGGTTCCTGCTTGGCCCTGTTCCTTCCAGTGGTGAGGAACAGGGGCGTGTGGTGCATGGCGTGCGGAAACAGCGATCGTAAGGGCAGCAGGTGCGTATTCCTCTTCATAGTTTTTTTTTTTTTTTACATTGCGGCCCTGGCTGCGCCGGTAGGCTTTCTTCCCGGTGGATCCTGATGGTCGGTCAACGGGCTTTCTTTCCAGTGGGTCGATGGTCGGCCCAGCCTGTTCTGGCTGAGGCGAGTGTTTATAGTGGCGCCATCCTTGTGCACGTGGCTCAGCGCTGCCCTCCCAGAGCTCATCTTTGATCCCAGAATCTAGGTCGCGGGTTGATAGGTGGTCTCTGGACATGGCATGCAGGTAGTTTCCTGCAAGCCACTCGGCGGCGGCTGAAAAATCCCAGCTTGGTGGCACCGGGCGGTTTTTGAACTCGCATCCTCCTGAACACGGAGCCGTTACTCTGACGACTCAGCCACCGCCTCCCCGAGGTGGGCCAGACATGGTGGGAAGTGGGCGGGAAGACACATTGAACGCCGATGTAGCAAACTGGTGGCGGAACCATTGCGTCAGGTTGTCAAGATTAGCATCAGTGGGGGGGAACGGTATAGCGGCCGGGCGCCGTGGTGGTGGTGTGCGGCGGGTGGCGGGGTACTGGGTCTGGTACCGGTGCCGCCGTGGCCGCAGAGCCTGGGAGTAGAATGGGGCTAGCAACATCAGTGCCGCCAGAGCGGGCTTAAGAAGACCCGCCAGGCTTCACGCACAATGTAGTCACCTCCCAGGTTGTCCTGAAGGTGCAGTAAGAAAGGCAGGGGATGGAGATGGAACTGAACGTAACCCGGCCTGTGGGGAATTGCATGTGTGCCACCCCTGGCCAAATGGGTTGTGTGATGGGTAGTAGGCGTTTACCGCCAGGCCCAGTGCGACAACAGTGGGCCTGCAATCGACGCCTGCCCGGTGTCGGGTGAGCAGTGACGTGCGAGGGGCTGGGGTTGCCAGGAGCTGTTCGTGGGTATTGGTGCCATCGTTGTGCTCAATTTCACACAATCTGTTGCTTGTTTTAGAAGTCAATGCAGAAGTGTTCACTTCCCAATGTAGAGCAATGTAATGCCTCTTCCCCTGCCAACACATAAATACTTGCCTTATCCTCTTCTTTGACTCCCAACACAGAACTACTTTGCCTCTTCACTTTCCAATGCAGAACTATCCTCTTATCTAACAGCCAATTATATAATCAAATAGATACAAAAAATATCATCGTCAGATATTATAATTGTGATTTATAATCGCCGAACGCTGTGGTAGCGAGAGTTCCTCTTTCCCAAAGTTTTAGATTTAGAAGTAGCCACCCGGAGCCCCGCACCTCTGACTGGTCAACAGAAAGCATGGTAACTGGTGATAGGATCGCTTTCATGTCGCTTATCATGTCAGCTGCCAGAGTTTTTTGAGACGTTCACTGTTTATACTTACTTATAATATGCAGGCGTGTCAAATGAAACTACAGTGTAACTGCTACCCATATATTGCATGCCAACAGGTCCTTCAGACTAAATATTATATATTATACACAATCACATTCCACTAAATAATACTAATTTATTCATCCTGGCTCTACTTCTGGCGCCTTTAAGGGATATTAGTCGTGCAGTAAACTGTCTGGCTGCATACCTGTATCTGACCTGCAGATAGGCCTCGGCTACAGCCTTGATCAGTAGCACAAGATGATTAATGAACGGATCACTGTCTAACATGTGTTGTGCTAGGCTGGAGAAGACAGCCCTCTCCTGGAACAGTACCGTACAAGTGTTACAATGTTGTGCCAAACATGTATTGACAACTTTTTATTGGTCACCATACTGTAAAACGTTCTCTCTGAATTTTCTTTCGCACACAAGACAAATGGCAACAACATCTCTGGATGGAAAAGATAGGTGGCCTTTATTTTCAACTGAGATAAATCAGTAAGTTGTATCCAAATGTTGGGTAAATAAAGCATTGCAGCACGACTCACACTTTAAAGATCTCTTAGGTTTAAAGCCGACAAATCCGGCTATATAGCCAACGATCTTGTCAGAGATGTTGCTAACACTTAGATCAAATAATCAATGTGCATATGTCCTGTGCATCAGTCTTGTTTATAAAAGTTATGCACGCTTGCTTGAATATCAGATATAAAAATGAATTAATAAATCACTTACTGGTGAAAAGTAATGGATGGATCAGATTTTTGTTCGCTTGTTCATTGCACCCAAATGAAATACAGATAGTCAATATTCAAGACCACACACGGAGCGACACTCCTGCCTTTATTACTCTCGCTGCACGAGAGCTCGACTGAATTATAGACAGAGTATGTGTGGATCGACTTGGGTCAAGACCTGACAACCCTTACTAATTATCTGTCCTCACCCTGACCTCGGTTTTTCTCGACCTGAGTCATCATAGCCCAACCCATAAACAGATCTGACTCTCCCTATTAACTATGTGACCTCACCCCAACCCCACCTCTTAGACAGGGGAAAAACATGCCCAGCAAACAAAAACAGAGTGGCCCTCCGCAGGCCTTCCGTATGTCAAACCAGCGGCCCTCCGTAGGGTGTTGATGGAGGCCCTCTGCCAGTCTTGCTCATCGGTTCTCCGGAGGGCCGCTTACGAAGGGCCAACGTGGTAATTACTGCCATAACCCGCTTATAACTGAATGGTCCAAAAATACTAAAAGGGTTCAAGTAAAACAAAATATGTAGGAACTCTCAGAATATATTAATTCATAACATTCTCCGTACATATAAACTCAACAATGTTTTCGATAATTACAAGTCAAACCGAGAATTTCAGGTTTGCTAAAGAGTCGATTTAGGGGCCGCATTACAAGTCAAATCTGAGAGTTTCAGGTCCTTCAGAGTTTGGGATGAATAACTCTGTAGGGACCAGAATCTTCTCGATGGGACTTGTAATTAAACCGACCTTTGGACCTGAAACTTCTCGGGTTTGACGTGTATAGTAAAAGCTAGCTTTGTTGTACAAAATAATTATGAACAAGTCACCTCTATCTTCTATCGATACGGGGTTTCGGCGGTGTCATCCCTACCTTCATACTATGCTAGGGTACTATGTATTATATATATATATATACATATATATATATACATATATATCTATATATATATATATATATATATATATATATATATATATATATATATATATATATATATATATATATATATATATATATATTTTTTTTTTTTTTTTTTTTTTTACCGCAAAGGAGACAGTTCAAGGGCCCACAAAAAGCAAACATTAATAAAAAAAAAAAAAGCCCGCTACTCACTGCTCCTAAAAAGAATCCAATGATGTGGCCGAAAGATAGGTCTGCTGGGAGAGGTGTCCTGATACCCTCCTCTTGAAAGAGTTTAAGTCGTAGGCAGGAGGAAATACAGATGAAGGAAGAGTGTTCCAGAGTTTACCAGCGTGAGGGATGAAAGAGTGAAGATGCTGGTTAACTCTTGCATAAGGGGTTTGGACAGTATAGGGATGAGCATGAGTAGAAAGTCGAGTGCAGGGGCTGCGGAGGGGGGGGAGGCATGCAGTTAGCAAGTTCAGAAGAGCAGTCAGCGTTGAAATATCGATAGAAGATAGAAAGAGAGGCAACATTGCGGCGGAATTTAAGAGGTAGAAGACTATCAGTATGAGGAGGAGAGCTGATGAGACGAAGAGCCTTAGCCTCCACTCTGTCCAGAAGAGCTGTGTGAGGGAGCCCCCACACATGAGATGCATACTCCATACGAGGGCGGACAAGGCCCTGTATATGGACAGCAACTGTGCAGGGGAGAAGAACTGGCGGAGACGGTACAGAACGACCAGCCTCGATGAAGCTGATTTATTAAGATATTAGATATTAAGTTTACAGTTGAGATTTTGAGTTAAGGATTGACTGAGAATGTTTAGTGTTGAGGAAGGTGATAGCTGGGTGTTGTCAAAGAATAGGGATAGTTGTTTGGAAGATTGTGTCGAGTGGATAGGTGGAGAAACTGTGTTTTTGAGGCGTTGAAGGACACCAGGTTCTTTCTTGCCCCA